>NC_086446.1:386292123-386449623 GCF_028390025.1 Pseudophryne corroboree | reverse complement strand
GGTCTCAGGACCCCGAAACGTTGGTTCTTTATGTGACCATTGTGATGTTATTTTGCCCATAATATACGTTTGCTGATTCATTTAAACGGAGTGCCGCTGCTCTTTCTTTACTGTTCCATGGATTATTTCTGCGGAGGGCACCCGGATTAACATCAATATTTTGGGAGTGCCGGGCACTACAACACTGTATATATATATATATATATATATATATATATATATATATATATACACATACATATACACATACATACATATTATATACACATATATATATACACACACAGTATATATATATATATATATATATATATATATATATATATATATATTTAAATAAAAATAAATATAAATAAATCGTGGGAAAGGAGGAAGCGGCACTCAGCTTTTCAAACAGTCAAAAAAGTGTATTAAAACACACCAAACTCCAACGTTTCGGGGCTTACATGCCCCTTTGTCAAGGTGTAAGCCCCGAAACGTTGGAGTTTGGTGTATTTTAATACACTTTTTTGACTATTTGAAAAGCTGAGTGCCGCTTCCTCCTTTCCCACGATTTAGCCAGTATCTGGTTGAGGGCACCAGCGCAGATGTCTAATAAATATATATATATATATATAGCAGTCTTAAACGGCGGCACTCAGAACAAATGAGACGAGACACTGCAAGTTGTTGCCAACGTTTCAAAGCAGTTCGCTTTTTCGTCAGGGCATAAAACAATACAGACACAAACTCACCATTTAAGTGCTCACCCTCACCATGCCGCTTCCCGCCGCCGGCCTCCTCCGTTCTGCCGTGCGCGGATTGATGACATCACCGTGCAACCCATCACCATAGAGACAGCTGTAAACAATGTTTCTACAATGTAACAGTGCTTCAGATGTTACAGGTAAACCGTAAAGGAAAATATAGTAAATATCCATCAACTTGACATAAGTCCAGTGCTGCTATGAATCTTACAGCACAGACTACTATATAAAACAAAGTACACAATTTACCATATAATGCACAAGGAGATGGAGATTATAAAAAACTATGCAAACCACTATTTTCATTAAGACCTTTAGGACTAAGTGAATCAAGCAAAAATATCCACCTGGCCTCTCGCTGCCTTAATAATTTAGAACGATTACCCCCTCTAGGTGATGCAGGGATATGATCAATTATTTTATGCTTAAGTGAAGTAGGGGAATGTCCTGCCAATGCAAAATGACGAGCGACAGGTTGTTCGCTTTTTCCAGACAGGACAGCCTCACGGATGGCAAATCTATGTTGTCCCATTCTAACTTTAAATTCACAATCAGTCTTGCCCACATAGTATTTGCCACATGGGCATATCAACACATAGATTACAAATTTAGATGAGCATGACAAATGATGGTGAATTTTAAATGTTTGATTTTTAAAGGGATGTTTGATCACATCTCCAGTCAGCATATATCCACAGGTTACACAACCAAGACACTTGAAGCAACCGGGCTTTTTATTACCCAAAAAGGTGGTCATATTACGTTTACCAAAACCCGTTATGTCTGTGCGGACTACAAGATCACGGATATTTCTGCCACGTGAATGGCAGCACATGATCTTCTTGTTATCTAGCCCAGTAAGCTTTTTATCAGAGGTAATAATTGGCCAATAGGTTTTAACAGCATGTCTAACCCTGTCACTAGCTAGATTAAATCTGCTGGGCCAAATAATCCTATCGGAATTAGTTTTGACTGTTTTAGATTTAAAAGTGTCAGCTCTCGGGATAGCCATTACTTTTCTTTTGATGTCAAGGAGTGTTTTTCTGTCATAACCCCGTGCCTCAAACTTAGCAATCATTAAGTCAAGTGAGTGTGAAACCTCCTCTTCATCACTACAAATTCGTCTCACTCGTAAAAATTGAGAGAACGGGAGACCTCTACGTGTGGGCATTGGATGATGACTGGTCGCCTGCAATAGTGTATTGCGGTCAGTCGGTTTCACAAATAATGATGTTTTAATTTTATCACCATGTCTTTGAATTCTGACATCCAAAAAATCAATGCTGTTATTGTCAGATTTACAAACCAATTTAACGGGGCTGTCACTGTCATTATGTGATTTAATCAAAAATTGCAAGGAATCTATATCCCCCAACCACAGCAATAGCATATCATCTATATAACGTGAATAATGCAAAATCTTGCTTGAAACATTTTGATCATAGAAGAAAATATCCCTCTCTGCTGCGATCATAAAAGCATTTGCATACGACGGGGCCACCGAGGACCCCATCGCACACCCAGATAGCTGAAGGAAGAATTTACCGTCATAGTAGAAATAATTCCTACTCAATACCAATTCAAGCAAATAGCAGAAAAAATTGACATCAGGTCCCTTATACCAAATGTTATTAGTAATAAGATGTCTAGTTGCTGCAATGCCCTCGGCATGCGGTATACAGGTATATAAGGAACTGACGTCAATGCTGTTAAACACAACATTAGGGGGAAGCCTATCCAACTTCATCAATTGTAGTAATAGCGATGTTGTATCCTTCAACACATATGGAGCATTTTGTACACAAGGCTGAAGATATGTGTCTAAGTAAATAGACACTGGCTGAAAAATAGAACCCCGGGCTGAGATAATAGGTCTGCCCGGGGGATTCAACCTGTCTTTATGAATCTTCGGAATTGTGTACAAAATCGGCTTAATTGGACAATCAGTCATAAGCAGACGAGCTACATCATTGGAGATGATACCACTATCGACTGATTGCAACAAAAACGTATCAAGCTGTTTCTTAAAGTCATCAGTAGGGTCACAAGACAATAACCGATAGGTACTAGTATCAGATAACTGACGAGCAATTTCTTTTTTATAGTCAGTTAGATCCTGGACCACAATAGAGCCGCCTTTATCAGCGGCCCGTATGACAATATCCTGCCTGGATCCTAGACCCTGTAAAGCTTGATATTCTGCCTTGGAAAGGTTGGAATGTCCCCTAAATGACCTTGCCTGGTCAGTGTCCACAGCTGCATCAACCAATCGAGTAAAAGTCTTAATCGAGGCATTGCTTGATATAGGATCAAAGCTAGAAGAAGCTTTTAATTTACGTAATTCAGGTGGGATAACATCTTGTTTGTTGTTAGAGACCATAGTCCCAAAATGTTCCCTTAGTTTAAGTTGACGATTTAATTTGAACATTTCTGTTTTCCAAATAAACGGATCAAATGAAGTGGTTGGTACAAAGTTTAATCCTTTTTTAAGGACAGATTCTTCAACACTGGAGAGTGGTGTACTTGAAAGATTAAAGATTACTTCTTCCTGGGGGCCGATGTTTTTTTGGAATTGCCGCTTCCACTGGCCACCTCTTCTGTTATACCTCCGTCGGCTGCACGGTATTTCGCCCGTGTTCTCATGCCTAAAGGGAGAGATCTATATTTTTTGCCACGTCGGGACCCTTGATCGCTATCACTGGCCGAAGTAGCTGATTCATTCGTGGTATTTGGTGGTTTATTGTGATAGAACCTTCTGCCATTTCTCTGCTGGGTGGACCTATTTTGTGGACCGCCTGTTAACCATCCATACACGTTGTTGGTATCATAATCGGAGTTAACTTTTGCAAATTTTTCTCGTTTATACCGCAATAGGTCAACCTTATAGGACTCAATTTGGGCGGATAATTTATCAAGCCAGTCACAGGTTTTATCATCCTGTAACGTTTTCTTGTGAATTGCCTCATACTCTCCGATCTTAACTTTTGTTACATTATGCTCCCTGGTAGCCTCTTCAATAACTAGAAGTATTAAATCCAGGGAGCATTTATTTAAAATAGCCACCCAGCGTTTACAGAAAGTGATATTATGTCTCCCAATCGTGGGCATATTTTTAACACGGAATCCACGTGGCAATTTTTTAGCAGTAAAGTACTCAGAAAGAGTGGCACCGTGATAATAAAAATCTATTTCACGTTTTTTAAGTTTTAAAAGATCTCTATAAATGTCCTGAACAGGAATGTTATCAGTCACTGAAAAAACTTTCTCCTTGTACACAATATTTCCAGCATCTGAATCAGAAAAAGTTAATACATCTCCAATATCCAATACAACCCGCGAAGGGATGTCAGGCATTATACTTGAATTTTCCATAATACCAGTTTATTGCACCACCACAATACACTGTATAATGAAAGTCAGCACGGATGGATTAAAACCAATTCAGTTCCTTATGCTGTACTACTGATAAGCAGAAATGTGAAACCAGCAGTATGATGAATGAGCCCTAAATAAAATCACCGCAAGGTGCCCGGGCAATGACAAGAACAATTCCCAAGGAGAAGTACTTGCTTGTATGTATTACGTGTGGCCCGGCACTCTCAGCATGAATGGAGTTACTTCATCTGTTGCCTTCCGTAATTAGGAGAGTATAGCAGCTCCCCACATGTAGCAGTCTTAAACGGCGGCACTCAGAACAAATGAGACGAGACACTGCAAGTTGTTGCCAACGTTTCAAAGCAGTTCGCTTTTTCGTCAGGGCATAAAACAATACAGACCCAAACTCACCATTTAAGTGCTCACCCTCACCATGCCGCTTCCCGCCGCCGGCCTCCTCCGTTCTGCCGTGCGCGGATTGAGGACATCACCGTGCAACCCATCACCATAGAGACAGCTGTAAACAATGTTTCTACAATGTAACAGTGCTTCAGATGTTACAGGTAAACCGTAAAGGAAAATATAGTAAATATCCATCAACTTGACATAAGTCCAGTGCTGCTATGAATCTTACAGCACAGACTACTATATAAAACAAAGTACACAATTTACCATATAATGCACAAGGAGATGGAGATTATAAAAAACTATGCAAACCACTATTTTCATTAAGACCTTTAGGACTAAGTGAATCAAGCAAAAATATCCACCTGGCCTCTCGCTGCCTTAATAATTTAGAACGATTACCCCCTCTAGGTGATGCAGGGATATGATCAATTATTTTATGCTTAAGTGAAGTAGGGGAATGTCCTGCCAATGCAAAATGACGAGCGACAGGTTGTTCGCTTTTTCCAGACAGGACAGCCTCACGGATGGCAAATCTATGTTGTCCCATTCTAACTTTAAATTCACAATCAGTCTTGCCCACATAGTATTTGCCACATGGGCATATCAACTCATATCCCTGCATCACCTCCATCTCCTTGTGCATTATATGGTAAATTGTGTACTTTGTTTTATATAGTAGTCTGTGCTGTAAGATTCATAGCAGCACTGGACTTATGTCAAGTTGATGGATATTTACTATATTTTCCTTTACGGTTTACCTGTAACATCTGAAGCACTGTTACATTGTAGAAACATTGTTTACAGCTGTCTCTATGGTGATGGGTTGCACGGTGATGTCATCAATCCGCGCACGGCAGAACGGAGGAGGCCGGCGGCGGGAAGCGGCATGGTGAGGGTGAGCACTTAAATGGTGAGTTTGTGTCTGTATTGTTTTATGCCCTGACGAAAAAGCGAACTGCTTTGAAACGTTGGCAACAACTTGCAGTGTCTCGTCTCATTTGTTCTGAGTGCCGCCGTTTAAGACTGCTACATGTGGGGAGCTGCTATACTCTCCTAATTACGGAAGGCAACAGATGAAGTAACTCCATTCATGCTGAGAGTGCCGGGCCACACGTAATATATATATATATATATATATATATATATATATATATATATATATATATATATATATATATATATATATATATATATATATATATATATATATATATACATATATATACACACACACACATATAAGCGGATTGTCCGGAACCTACGGGTCCCTAGTGACATTAATGTGTTCTGAATGTGTATGAACATGTACTGAATGCCCCAGGTGTGGATCTACCAGGAAACATTAAGGTCGACCGAAAACCTAGTATTCGTCGACAGCAGGGAGTAGTAACCAGGCAAAATAACATTCTTGCAACCCCGATGGGTCCGAGGAAAGTATACATAAATAATTTTAATAACACTCCCCCACATATACTACCATGTCTGTGCTCGAGCTACAGGCCCATGGAATCGTACCATACATATACACATAAATATATATACAGGTATAAGGTAGTTACACATGTTAATTTACCAGTAATAACAGTTGGTGCCGACAGGGACACCCACCTACTACTGTGGTTCCCATACAGTGTTTACTTTTGATAAGCATACAACTACCGACCAGCTGATACTGCATCTACCTAATCAAGTACCCACAGGCGCCGGCGATGCAGACAGTGATCCCCACAGCCGGTTGTGTCGACATATGTGGACTAAAATGCTACAGTGGGTATATCTGACAGGGAACACACAGATATATAAGCACAACACAAAGATTAGATGACCATTTCTAAAATAGTGCTATATTTCCTCTATAAAGCACTAACAAACTGTGCCCCCCCTCGTTTGTACTGTGTACATTGCTTTTGGCGGGGACATTGAAAAAATGGCACTGACATTTGTTGTGAGGGCTAAGCCCCGCCCCTTCTCGGCACGCTTCAGCCCCGTTATAAATATATATATTTATGCTGGCAGGGGTCCGTATACAGGGCCTATGCACTGTATACATACTTTGCCAGCCTAATTTGAGGTAATATATTGCCACCCAGGGTCCCCCCCCCCCCAGCGCCCTGCATCCTTGTAAAGCCGTTGGTGTGTGGGAGCAATGGCGCGCAGCGCGACCGCTGCTATGCATATACTGGAGGGGGTATCGTACACGGTGCCCGGGCACCGAATATTGATCTTGTGCCAGTGGAGAGACCATCAGTAACTTGCTGCCCAGGGCGCTCCCCCCCAGCGCTCTGCACCCTGTGAGTGCCGTTGGTGTGTGGGAGCACGGAGCGCAGCACGACCGCTGCGCTGTACCTCCGTTACTGAAGTCTTCTGCCGTCACTGAAGTCTTCTGATCTTCACATACTCACCCGGCTTCTTTCTTCTGGCTTCTGTGAGGGGGGTGACGGCGCGGCTCCGGGAACAAGCAGCTAGGCGCACCAAGTGATCGAACCCTCTGGAGCTAATGGTGTCCTGTAGCCTAAGAAGCAGAGCCCTTGAACTAAGAAGTAGGTCTGACTTCTCTCCCCTCACTCCCACGATGTAGGGAGCCTGTAGCCAGCAGGTCTCCCTGAAAATATAAAACCTAACAAAAAGTCTATAGAGAAACTCAGTAGAGCTCCCCTAGTGTGTGTCCAGTCACTCCTGGGCACAAAGTCTAACTGAGGTCTGGAGGAGGCGCATAGAGGGAGGAGCCAGTTCACACCCATTCAAAGTCTTATAGTGTGCCCATGTCTCCTGCGGATCCCGTCTA
This sequence comes from Pseudophryne corroboree, assembly GCF_028390025.1. NCBI lineage: Eukaryota > Metazoa > Chordata > Amphibia > Anura > Myobatrachidae > Pseudophryne > Pseudophryne corroboree. The sequence continues at coordinate 386,442,309 of NC_086446.1, read as the reverse complement.
TACCCCATGGTCCTTACGGAGTCCCCAGCATCCTCTAGGACGTATGAGACTTTTTTTTAAAAAAACAACAACATTTTTTCTAACATCGGAACATCGATCTGGAACATAGGGACTTTAGCTTTTAGAGCCCTGACAGCCGCCAGGTACATAGGTAGGACTTGGGGGCGATGACTTACACTTACAGTACCAGCGGCTGCTATTGTCTGCAGCCACTGGGGGATCCTGCCGTGCTGACCAATCAGCAATGATCGGCAGAACGGTAACACTGGGGGAGGGTGCAGGGAGGACCTTCTGGTCCCTCTGAGAGCAGCAGTGGAGGGAAGTTTCCCTTCCCTGCCACTAACACTGTTTATCTGACTGGTCGCACCATCGTGTGCCACCAGGTCAGATAAAGCACTTACAGGCATCTGATCATGCCAGGCAAGTGGTTAAGGTCAGAGCACTGCAGTGTCATCCCTCCCGCACATGGACTCCATCTGCACAATCCCTGACAACTAGAAAAGCCTAAATATCTCCCTATTGTAGGGACATATGCCTATGCTCAATCACATTGGCTATATATTACTCTCCTTGCAATAATACTAGAGACAGCGCGGGGGTATGGGAAGGCGAACATAGCGTTGACGGGAGTGACTCTGCACCAAAATCTATTTATACCAGCTTTATCTATTGGATGAGCGAACTCTGTTAAATATCATATATTGGGAATTTCAACACCTGAGCGAAATCAGGGCACTCCTGCCATTTATTTAACATAAGGTGCTGCAAAACAACATTTAAAAGTCTCAGCTGGAGTGAGATTCATTACTTCTGCTTGCTGGATGCACCTTATATCCATCTGATATCATGACGTGTTGAATGTTAAGGACTGGATGTTTTAATTATCATTGGTTACCACATTAGCTTAAGCAATTTGATATATTAAGCTGCTATTCTGATGAATATACATATTTCTGATGTAATGTGAAGATTTTTTATTAAATGCAAAAATACAGCGCTCTTTCATTGGCTTGTTTTAGCTTAACTGTGTGTGTGTGTGTGTGTGTGTGTGTGTGTGTGTGTGTGTGTGTGTGTGTGTGTGTGTGTGTGTGTGTGTGTGTATCTTATTTCGGTACAGCAGAGTATCGATTGTGAGCAATATTATAAAGTGACCTCATTTTATAGTCAACTAGCTGATGTGCCCAGTTTCACCCGGGCAAAGGTTTGCTGGGTGGAACATTTTCCCCCTTTAGGAGTCAAATTTAAAAAAATAACCGCCTAGTGGGTGGCTGCAAATAACTGTCACAGTTTCCAGACAACCCAGCAGGTCACATGTTCCAGGTCACCCAGCAAGGGCACAGGGTTAGTTCACAAACTGTCAAATTATTCAGAGCACAATGGTGATGCATTGCAAATGGCAGGCGGACATATTGCCACATAACTCCGAAACGAACCAACCAATTACAATACCAATATTTTTTATTATCCTTCTGATATTAATATATAGATTTGTTTCTAACTAAGCTCATGTTTACATTTGTAATGTTTTTCATTGTTCTGTGTTTTATTTTTATCTTGAAATGTACACATTATCATATAGATCTTTTTTTAGCAGTTTTATGTACTACAGCTTTTTGCCCGTGGCTTCGCCCGCGTGGAATTCTTAAACCAATAAGACTATTTTCATTGCGCCCATCTTCAACTTTAAAGTTCAGTACCCAACCCCTAAAAGAATTACCGTGAAGATACATAGCCTATAAGTTAACGGACAGTCTAAGGAACATATCAATTTTCAAAATGCGATCAGCTTAGCGACCCCGAAAACTATGGATTTGACACTACTGTCTGTCATTTTGGACATTTTATTTTTTACCCCCCATGCTGATGGGGGCTGAACTTGGACTGAAAAGGCATCGGGAGTGTCACTATTCATGTCCGCGACCCTGAACACTATGGCTTTTACATGTCACCCCGTTCCCACCCCCACCCCTAGGGGTGTCTTGCCCCCACAGTATTTTTTTTTTCCAGATTGTAAGTCATATGTGTACCAACTTTGGTGTGAATTGCTCCAGGCATTCTGGAGTTATGCTGGAACATATACATCCATTTTTATACATACATATCTAGATAAATTTTGATTGACATATTTCTTGTTGAGCCTGAAGTGTATTGGAGATGCTTGCTGATTGTTGTATACTGTTAATGCAGCATGAGTTGGACAAGTCTGCAAGTAACACTCAGCGGGGTTGGTGTGTGTGTGTACTGTATGTGTATGTGTAGGAGGAGGTGATGGCTCAACTACGCTGTGTGTGTTTACAGTTCAATCCTTGTAGTCTCAGGAATCCCGTGATAGAGATTTTTTCAATCCCAACTCCTGGGATTACAAAAATTAGGTGGTATTGGCTTCCCTAATACGCAGCAGTACATATGACAGGTACTGCAAAACATTTAAAATCGTGAGCCACACTGCCACATTATTGATTTTGACTATGGCTTATTAATAACAAACTTGTGCCTAATGAAGGAATTAGCCTTTTCTGCAGTTGCTGCAAGCCCTTTAGTTTAAATAAAGCTGTAAACAGGTAGCTCTCTCAAATATAAAAAGCATATACAGGTTGAGTATCCCTTATCCAAAATGCTTGGGACCAGAGGTATTTTGGATATCGGATTTTTCCGTATTTCGGAATAATTGCATACCATAATGAGATATCATGGTGATGGGACCTAAATCTAAGCACAGAATGCATTTATGTTTCATATACACCTTATACACACAGCCTGAAGGTCATTTTAGCCAATATTTTTTATAACTTTGTGCATTAAACAAAGTGTGTCTACATTCACACAATTCATTTATGTTTCATATACACCTTATACACACAGCCTGAAGGTCATTTAATACAATATTTTTAATAACTTTGTGTATTAAACAAAGTTTGTGTACATTGAGCCATCAAAAAACAAAGGTTTCACTATCTCACTCTCACACAAAAAAGTCCGTATTTCGGAATATTCCGTATTTCGGAATATTTGGATATGGGATACTCAACCTGTAGTATATGTAGTTTACTACCCATTTGAAGGGATGATACAGCTGTAATGATGTTTTAAGGTATCTCAGTTTTTACACACTAAATTGTGAATTCTACAATAACAGACACTAACAAATAAGTATGTTACAATAACACTATGGTAACCCATGGTAGCTAGATTAAACAGTGCTCATTGTAAAAACAGAATTCATGGTTACTTGAGGAAACCCTGGTTTAATAATGCGACTTTTGTCTTTTTGACATTTCCTTTTACCAATAGTGTAGATTGTTCTAGACCAGTGGTTCCCAAACTTGATCCTCAAAGACCCCCAACAGGTCATGTTTTCCAGGTCACCTAGCAGGTGCACAGATGTTTTCATTACTCACAAACACATTTTAAAAGATCCACAAGGGGAACTAATTATTTCACTTGTGATTCTGGGGGGAAACCTTGAAAACATGAATTGTTTGGGGTCCTTGAACAGTTTGGGAACCACTGTTCTGGACACTCCTAGTGTCGACAGCCAGGATACCATTTCCTAACTAAAGGCCACTGCTTCACCATAATAAATAAGTGGGCATGTAGAACATTTTTTTTTATTTCAACCCTACCATCAGCCATGGATTTAAAGATCGCATTACTGATTGCAGACAAGTAGGCTGGGTCAGAAGAGGATGGATTCATCTCATTGAAAGTGTCTGCACTGTAAATATGGTCCGTTCCGAATGCCTGGATTATTTCACTCATAAAGAGCCCTCCAATCTTGTGGAATAAGGGATCCTCGGGATCTAGGAGATAGCTGCAAGAATATGTACAATTGAAGTTGCTCCATCCACCAAGTCTGGTCACGTTGATTTTAGGAAACACCCTGTAGAGCAAAACAGTAGAGTGAGAAAATATACAGACATTATTACTGTGTGCAGATACTTTCAATGAGGAATTAATCCTTAGAAATGGTCATTTTTTTTTTTTTAATGATTGAATTAGGTGAAGAACATGTATTTAAGCTTATCCAAAAAAAAAAAAAAAAAAAATTTATATTTATATATATATATATATATATATATATATATATATATATATATATATATATATATATATATATATATATATACACACACACACATATATATATATACACACACATATACATACATACAGGTTGAGTCTCCCTTATCCAAAATGCTTGGGACCAGAGGTATTTTGGATATCGGATTTTTCCGTATTTTGGAATAATTGCATACCATAATGAGATATCATGGTTATGGGACCTAAGTCTAAGCACAGAATGCATTTATGTTTCATATTCACCTTATACACACAGCCTGGAGGTCATTTTAGCCAATATTTTTTATAACTTTGTGTATTACACAAAGTGTGTGTACATTCACACAATTAATTTATGTTTCATATACACACAGCCTGAAGGTCATTTAATACAATATTTTTAATAACTTTGTGTATTAAACAAAGTTTATGTACATTGAGCCATCAGAAAACAAAGGTTTCACTATCTCACTCTCACTCAAAAAAGTCCGTATTTCGGAATATTCTGTATTTCGGAATATTTGGATATGGGATACTCAACCTGTATATATAATACTCAACCTGTATATATACACACATATATACGTGTGTGTGTGTGTGTGTGTGTGTGTGTGTGTGTGTGTGTGTGTGTGTGTGTGTGTGTGTGTGTGTGTGTGTGTGTGTGTGTGTGTGTGTGTGTGTGTGTGTGTATATATATATATATATATATATATATATATATATATATATATATATATATATATATAAATTTTTTGGCCAATCAAAAAGTTTAACTCGGTAATTTGAAATTGACAACCGAGGTTATATTACAGAGGTCAAACGTTTCCTGCAGCAAGTTTGTCCAAATATTTAAATGTAAAAATCATACAATGTGATTTCCTAGTTTTTTTTTCAGATTCTGTCTCTTACAGTTGAAGTGTACCTACTGTATGATGGAAATTACAGACCTCTCTCATCTTTTTAAGTGGGTCAACTTGCACAATCAGCAGCTGTTCAAATACTTTTTTGCCCCACTGTATGTATGTATGTATGTATGTATGTATGTATGTATGTATGTATGTATTGTCAAAGTCGAAAAATATTGCAAAACACACAGCACGTATAAAATACACACACATGCCCACTGCGCATGCACTTGTTCCGCCGTGCGTGCTCATATCCGCAATTTGCGTATGGTCGCTCCCGCGGTCCTGCGCGTGGTATAGGTATTTACGGCAGAGTTTGTGAACGCATGGAGGGCTATCAAAACATTACATATTTAATCCAAATAGTGCACATTGTACACATAGTCCCCCTGCACCACATCAGCAAGTATCAACAGTTTAAATGATTCCAGAACGAAGGGATTCACCTTTGCATGATAGGAGGGGGACAGACTAAGGTTATAAGGTGGTGTCTGGTATCCAGCTGTAGGGTATTTTAAGGGTAACATTCCGGTGTTGGTTTGAGGAAGATCGCATGTTCCTGCGTATAGTTATGTGCAGAAGCAGAATATAGATATAAACTGTATTTACTGTATATTATGTATGCGGCAGGAATCCAGAGGAGACCACCCACAAGAGCAGTTGAGAAAGACATCACCCACCTTTTCAAATCAACCTATGACCTCTCCTGTACTGTAGAGATGCATCCCTGTGTCCAATGGACAAAGGGATTACAGTATCCATTGTATTGCTTTTGGAAGTATTGTATAAAAAGCCTGTTGCTGCCTGGCCGGTCAGAAGACTCAACATTATCTACCTGATTAGGAGGACTGGACCAGGAAGCGCATGTGAATATTCTCACGTATGTATATTGACTGTAGCCATTTACTCTGTTGTATTGTAGTGCATAATTTGTATTGTTAAACCCCCTTTCAGATATATTACTCTGTGGTGTCGGAACCCAGTGATTAACTACAAATCGGTGTTGTGTCCTCTTTTCCCTGCTAGGGTTTAAAGTGTATTACATTGCCTAACTGTATAAGGTTTAAAAGTGTATTATATTGAGTGTGTACGCGCGGTGTGTACTTTGTACCCCCAGCGCGGCGTTTGTACGCAGAGTCCGTATACGGTACGGGACTCATTACGCAAATAGCGTAAAAGGTACGTAGAGTGCATAATAAGTTTAGCGGCATAGCGGCTCCATGGTAAAAGTGTGTATAAAGGTATAGCTTTATGGTTTAAGATAATATCTACATCATCAATTGGGGGCATCGTCCGGGATTTCCACATACCCGCAGCCTAGCAGGTTAAAGCAGACTTTATCAGCAAAGGGCGGACAGGTATCCTACATAAACCTTTTTCTGGCCGCAGGATACACTGGAAACCCTAATTTATTGCTGATAAGATGGCGTCTGCTCTGCATGGTTTGTAGGGATGCTGGTGGGACCCGTAAAGTAAATACGCAAAGCTATTTAATAAGTTTGTGAATTTCTATTTGGCGCCAAATGCGCACACAACACAAGCGTACTCTTGTACTCTGTATACCTGCTCGCATTGTTGCCTTAAGTACTGATTATTAGATTAATTTAGACATGTGCGGAGAAATTTGTTGCTATTTAGTTAGAACATAAAATAAATATTAAAGTAAACGTAAAACACAAACACAGTCTGGCCTAGTTACAAAGGTTTATACAGAAAGAAACTGTGTTGTGTTAAGTGAGCGATTATAGGTAATATCGCTTACATTTATAGAAGTGTGGGATTTGTACTATTGCGGACGTACGGTTTTTGTACACGTGTCTCGGACAAAGTACGGGACTGCGTACGCAACATAAGGACATACACACGGTCGCGTGTTTACGCAACGTGCGTAAGGGTACGACCGCTAAGTACAAATTACACAATAGTACCGATTAGTTTAGGGTCGGGACAGTAGCTACGCTACATTAGCACAAATTGCTCGGTTTCAAAAATTTAGTTTAATTAAAACCTTTTTTACTGTATTGCCTCTGGTAATAAAGCTGTTTATCTGAATGAAAGATAATTTTCTGTGCAGAAAAACCAAAGTGTATTTGAATGAGTGAACGTGAGTGAACAAATGTAACAGAGAACGTAGTGGACCCAGGGAATTCGGGATCCCGTCGAGTGGTACATCAAGTGAGTGGAGACTTGGTGGCGTGAGGCAGCTGACTCACGTTAATATAGATTTAAGTGCAAAGGAGCAAGGTAGCCAATTGTGTTAGAGTACCGCGGCCCAGGGGGTTAGCGAGGTTTACCCATTTAGTTTTTTTGTGATACGCTCCGGCTGAGGTTTCGCAGCCTGAAAATCGATTCCAGTGGTCGTACGGCGGATAAGTTACAAGTACCTATACGCTGTGCGATTGGACCGCGCGTTCGTGGGTGCAATATTTAGCGCAATGTGATACCGCAATATTACGCAAAGCTCGTAAAAAGGGTATCATTAGCACTGTATATAGCATACGCAAGCGTGATTTGTGTATAATAAAGGTTTAGGGAGTTTTCGCTGGTCTCTCTCAGGAAATCTCCAACAACTTATATTTACTGGAAAGGGTAAGTTATTCCCAGATACTTCCAGTAAATAGAGGTTACATAGGGCCCTAGGTTGGGTACATTGCCTTCGCTATCGACAGTGTATGGCAGTACTGGCCAACGTGGACGGTGAGCAGGTGAAGAGCGCTCAGAGAACTTTCACCGTTGCCTTATATTGAGTATTTTGGTTTTTTTGTGGGATTAGCCGAAAGGACAATACCTGCAAAATATGGGGGCCAGTTGCTCAAGTAAGGGACGTTCAACCAGGGTTCAGGTTGACATACCGCTGCCCAGGGGGGGTCAGCGAGGTTCATAATGTGTGAGAAGTATGGACCACACACAGAAGTTTTGTGCAATGAATGGGAACGTATGACTGCGGAAGATAGGGAACCATTCCCTAAGGTAGGCAGTTTTGAACCAGAGGTATTGCAGAATTTAAGGATTAGGATATGTCTGATAAAATCCCCCAAACAAAGGGTCAGACACACAAATTGTTTAAACTTATGGCAGCAAGAGGGCAGCAGCAGGTTCCAAACCTAGCAGGAAAATGATGGCAACCGCACCACCACGGCCGTATATTGTAGGGAAGAAAGTGGCTACAGACAATGGCATATTGGTATCCGATAAGAGTATAGTTGATAAATGTACTAACGCTAACCCTTGCAAGTTGTATCCCATTTTAAACTTTCCTCAGGACTGCGAGCAAGAAGATGAGCCCAGCACGATATCGGCACTCTCTCTAGCAGCCACCATACAGAATACTCAGGTGGGCACAGCCCAACCAGTAAGATCAGTAGTAAGGCCCCCTAGCGGAGGGATAAGTGAGGTCGTGTCCACAGGTAAGTACGGTACCATACATTATGCAGAAACCATAGCACCTCAGATTGTGGAGTCAACTCAGAATGACGTAATTGAATTAAATCCTGTCAGGGTGATCGCAGTCCCCAATGGGAATACTGACGCTCAGGGAGTCACTCCCATCAGGAACATAGCTATGCATTGTCCCTGGTTCCGGACGGAATTGAGGGCAATTATGTCAGAATTTCCCGTTCCCAGGAAGGATCTAGTCGCATGCCAGAGGTTCATTAAAGAATTAGGTAACGCCACCGAACCCACAAACAAAGATTGGCTAACAGTGCTACGAGTATGTTTACCTTCCAATATTGGCCCCGCGAAATTCATTACGGATTGTAAATTAGACGCAGAAGTACCTCTCACTGATGAGTACACTCAGGAGAATGTATGACAAATCAATCTGCAACTAGGGGGTATATTTACTAAGATTCGTAATTTCCGAAAATAGGTCAAAGTTCAATCACGAATGACATCGACAGTGTAAAACTGCAACTTTTTGAATTGATTACGATGGATTTACTAAGCTGTCGTATTCGTATTTTTCTTTGCTTCCGATGTCGATGTCATTCGTTTTTTTTTACCTATTTTTACGGCAGTGATTAGCAAAACACTGCCGTTTTTTTTTACAATCAATCTCGGCCGGATCTGTGTGATCCGTGCTGGGGTTCTTATTTTTTTTTTTTTAATTAAACAATGTAAAATCACAAAAAAAAATGCGTGGGGTCCCCCCTCCTAAGCATAACCAGCCTCGGGCTCTTTGAGACGATCCTGGTTGCAGAAATATGGGGAAAAAATTGACAGGGGTTCCCCCATATTTAAGCAACCAGCATCGGGCTCTGCGCCTGGTCCTGGTTCCAAAAATACGGGGGACAAAAAGAGTAGGGGTCCCCCGTATTTTTAAAACCAGCACCGGGCTCCACTAGCTGGACAGATAATGCCACAGCCGGGGGTCACTTTTATACAGCGCCCTGCGGCCGTGGCATCAAAAATCCAACTAGTCACCTGGGAACTTTCTGCTCAGCGGTGACGTCACTTTAGGTCAACCGCAGGGCAGAAAGTTCCCATCATTGGTTACAATGTAGCGCATAGGCGCTACATTGTAACACTGCCGCGTGCTGCCTATCAGTGAGGACGCTGTATAAAAGAACCCCTGTCATTTTTTCCCCCATATTTCTGCAACCAGGATCGGCTCAAAGAGCCCGAGGCTGGTTATGCTTAGGAGGGGGGACCCCACGCAATTTTTTTGGCAAAAATAAGCACTTTCCCACCCCTTCCCACTGATATACATGCACGGATCTCATGGATCCCTGCATGCATCTCAAATCACGGAAAAAAAAAGCAGGTCTGTTTTTTTTTAGGACTTTTTTACGAGTTGTAATTTTTCACGGCAGTGTTTTGTGTTTTTTTGCTTTGCACTTCTTAGTAAATGACCGAGATTCATATCTAAACAGGCGTAATTTGACCGATGGTGTATTCATTCGTAATTTTTTACCCGAACTAGCAAAAAATTACGAATGCCCTCATCACTGCCGTGATTAGTGTTTAGTAAATGACCGAGATTAACCGAGATGACACTTTGAAGAAAAAACGGCATCTCGGTCAAAATCGGGAGCTTAGTAAATATACCCCTAGGAGTATATTTCCCTACTGTTGTAAAATGGAATAAAATCTTTTCCATAAGACAAAAAATAAGATTTTACTTACCGATAAATCTATTTCTCGGAGTCCGTAGTGGATGCTGGGGTTCCTGAAAGGACCATGGGGAATAGCGGCTCCGCAGGAGACAGGGCACAAAAAGTAAAGCTTTTCCAGATCAGGTGGTGTGCACTGGCTCCTCCCCCTATGACCCTCCTCCAGACTCCAGTTAGGTACTGTGCCCGGACGAGCGTACACAATAAGGGAGGATTTTGAATCCCGGGTAAGACTCATACCAGCCACACCAATCACACCGTACAACTTGTGATCTAAACCCAGTTAACAGTATGATAACAGCGGAGCCTCTGAAAGATGGCTTCCTTCAACAATAACCCGAATTTGTTAACAATAACTATGTACAATTATTGCAGATAATCCGCACTTGGGATGGGCGCCCAGCATCCACTACGGACTCCGAGAAATAGATTTATCGGTAAGTAAAATCTTATTTTCTCTATCGTCCTAGTGGATGCTGGGGTTCCTGAAAGGACCATGGGGATTATACCAAAGCTCCCAAACGGGCGGGAGAGTGCGGATGACTCTGCAGCACCGAATGAGAGAACTCCAGGTCCTCCTTAGCCAGAGTATCAAATTTGTAAAATTTTACAAACGTGTTCTCCCCTGACCACGTAGCTGCTCGGCAAAGTTGTAATGCCGAGACCCCTCGGGCAGCCGCCCAAGATGAGCCCACCTTCCTTGTGGAGTGGGCCTTTACAGATTTAGGCTGTGGCAGGCCTGCCACAGAATGTGCAAGTTGGATTGTGCTACAGATCCAACGAGCAATCGTCTGCTTAGACGCAGGAGCACCCATCTTGTTGGGTGCATACAATATAAACAACGAGTCAGATTTTCTGACTCCAGCTGTCCTTGCAATATATATTTTTAATGCTCTGACAACGTCCAGTAACTTGGAGTCCTCCAAGTCACTTGTAGCCGCAGGCACTACAATAGGCTGGTTCAGATGAAATGCTGACACCACCTTAGGGAGAAAATGCGGACGAGTCCGCAGTTCTGCCCTGTCCGAATGGAAAATCAGATATGGGCTTTTGTAAGATAAAGCTGCCAGTTCTGACACTCTCCTGGCCGAAGCCAGGGCTAGAAGCATGGTCACTTTCCATGTGAGATATTTCAAATCCACCTTTTTTAGTGGTTCAAACCAATGAGATTTTAGAAAGTCCAAAACCACATTGAGATCCCACGGTGCCACTGGAGGCACCACAGGAGGCTGTATATGCAGCACTCCCTTAACAAAGGTCTGGACTTCAGGGACTGAAGCCAATTCTTTTTGAAAGAAAATCGACAGGGCCGAAATTTGAACCTTAATAGATCCCAATTTGAGACCCATAGACAATCCTGATTGCAGGAAATGTAGGAATCGACCCAGTTGAAATTCCTCCGTCGGAGCACTCCGATCTTCGCACCACGCAACATATTTTCGCCAAATTCGGTGATAATGTTGCACGGTTACTTCCTTCCTTGCTTTAATCAAAGTAGGAATGACTTCTTCCGGCATGCCTTTTTCCTTTAGGATCCGGCGTTCAACCGCCATGCCGTCAAACGCAGCCGCGGTAAGTCTTGAAACAGACAGGGACTCTGCTGAAGCAAGTCCCTCCTTAGAGGTAGAGGCCACGGATCTTCCGTGATCATCTCTTGAAGTTCCGGGTACCAAGTCCTTCTTGGCCAATCCGGAACCACTAGTATCGTTCTTACGCCTCTTTGCCGTATAATTCTCAATACTTTTGGTATGAGAGGCAGAGGAGGAAACACATACACCGACTGGTACACCCAAGGCGTTACCAGCGCGTCCACAGCTATTGCCTGCGGATCTCTTGACCTGGCGCAATACCTGTCCAGTTTTTTGTTGAGGCGAGACGCCATCATGTCCACCATTGGTCTTTCCCAACGGGTTACCAGCATGTGGAAGACTTCTGGATGAAGTCCCCACTCTCCCGGGTGAAGATCGTGTCTGCTGAGGAAGTCTGCTTCCCAGTTGTCCACTCCCGGGATGAACACTGCTGACAGTGCTATCACATGATTCTCTGCCCAGCGAAGAATCCTTGCAGCTTCTGCCATTGCACTCCTGCTTCTTGTGCCGCCCTGTCTGTTCACATGGGCGACTGCCGCGATGTTGTCCGACTGGATCAACACCGGTTTTCCCTGAAGCAGAGGTTCTGCCTGGCTTAGAGCATTGTATATTGCTCTTAGTTCCAGAATGTTTATGTGAAGAGACGTTTCCAGGCTCGTCCATACTCCCTGGAAGTTTCTTCCTTGTGTGACTGCTCCCCAGCCTCTCAGGCTGGCGTCCGTGGTCACCAGGATCCAATCCTGTATGCCGAATCTGCGGCCCTCCAATAGATGAGCACTCTGCAACCACCACAGAAGAGACACCCTTGTCCTTGGAGACAGGGTTATCCGCAGGTGCATCTGAAGATGCGACCCTGACCATTTGTCCAACAGATCCCTTTGGAAAATTCTTGCGTGGAATCTGCCGAATGGAATTGCTTCGTAAGAAGCCACCATTTTTCCCAGGACTCTTGTGCATTGATGTACAGACACCTTTCCTGGTTTTAGGAGGTTCCTGACAAGCTCGGATAACTCCTTGGCTTTTTCCTCCGGGAGAAAAACCTTTTTCTGAACCGTGTCCAGAATCATCCCTAGGAACAGCAGACGAGTTGTCGGCATTAACCGGGATTTTGGAATATTCAGAATCCACCCGTGCTGTTTTAGCACTTCTTGAGACAGTGCTAATCCCATCTCTAGCTGTTCTCTGGACCTTGCTCTTATTAGGAGATCGTCCAAGTATGGGATAATTAATATGCCTTTTCTTCGAAGAAGAATCATCATCTCGGCCATTACCTTTGTAAAGACCCGAGGTGCCGTGGACAATCCGAACGGCAGCGTCTGAAACTGATAGTGACAGTTTTGTACAACGAACCTGAGGTACCCCTGGTGTGAGGGGTAAATTGGAACGTGGAGATACGCATCCTTGATGTCCAAGGATACCATAAAATCCCCCTCTTCCAGGTTCGCTATCACTGCTCTGAGTGACTCCATTTTGAACTTGAACTTCTTTATGTACAGGTTCAAGGACTTCAGATTTAGAATAGGCCTTACCGAGCCATCCGGCTTCGGTACCACAAAAAGAGTGGAATAATACCCCTTCCCTTGTTGTAGAAGAGGTACCTTGACTATCACCTGCTGAGAGTACAGCTTGTGAATGGCTTCCAAAACCGTCTCCCTTTCGGAGGGGGACGTTGGTAAAGCAGACTTCAGGAAACGGCGAGGTGGATCTGTCTCTAATTCCAACCTGTACCCCTGAGATATTATCTGCAGGATCCAGGGATCTACTTGCGAGTGAGCCCACTGCGCGCTGTAATTTTTGAGACGACCGCCCACCGTCCCCGAGTCCGCTTGAGAAGCCCCAGCGTCATGCCGAGGCTTTTGTAGAAGCCGGGGAGGGCTTCTGTTCCTGGGAAGGAGCTGCCTGTTGCTGTCTCTTCCCTCGACCTCTGCCTCGTGGCAGATATGAATAGCCCTTTGCTCTCTTATTTTTAAAGGAACGAAAGGGCTGCGGTTGAAAAGTCGGTGCCTTTTTCTGTTGGGGAGTGACTTGAGGTAGAAAGGTGGATTTCCCGGCTGTAGCCGTGGCCACCAAATCTGATAGACCGACTCCAAATAACTCCTCCCCTTTATACGGCAAAACTTCCATATGCCGTTTTGAATCCGCATCGCCTGTCCACTGTCGCGTCCATAAAGCTCTTCTGGCCGAAATGGACATAGCACTTACCCGTGATGCCAGTGTGCAGATATCCCTCTGTGCATCACGCATATAAAGAAATGCATCCTTTATTTGTTCTAACGACAGTAAAATATTGTCCCTGTCCAGGGTATCAATATTTTCAATCAGGGACTCTGACCAAACTACCCCAGCACTGCACATCCAGGCAGTCGCTATAGCTGGTCGTAGTATAACACCTGCATGTGTGTATATACTTTTTTGGATATTTTCCATCCTCCTATCTGATGGATCTTTAAGTGCGGCCATCTCAGGAGAGGGTAACGCCACTTGTTTAGATAAGCGTGTTAGCGCCTTGTCCACCCTAGGAGATGTTTCCCAGCGCTCCCTAACCTCTGGCGGGAAAGGGTATAATGCCAATAATTTCTTTGAAATTATCAGCTTTTTATCAGGAGCAACCCACGCTTCATTACACACGTCATTTAATTCTTCTGATTCAGGAAAAACTATAGGTAGTTTTTTCACACCCCACATAATACCCTGTTTAGTGGTACCTGTAGTATCAGCTAAATGTAACGCCTCCTTCATTGCCAAAATCATATAACGTGTGGCCCTACTGGAAAATACGGTTGATTCGTCACCGTCACCACTGGAGTCAGTGCCTGTGTCTGGGTCTGTGTCGACCGACTGAGGCAAAGGGCGTTTTACAGCCCCTGACGGTGTTTGAGTCGCCTGGACAGGCACTAATTGATTGTCCGGCCGTCTCATGTCGTCAAACGACTGCTTTAGCGTGTTGACACTATCCCGTAGTTCCATAAATAAAGGCATCCATTCTGGTGTCGACTCCCTAGGGGGTGACATCCTCATATTTGGCAATTGCTCCGCCTCCACACCAATATCGTCCTCATACATGTCGACACACACGTACCGACACACAGCAGACACACAGGGAATGCTCCTAACGAAGACAGGACCCACTAGCCCTTTGGGGAGACAGAGGGAGAGTTTGCCAGCACACACCAAAAGCGCTATATATAACAGGGATAGCCTTATAATAAGTGCTCCCTTATAGCTGCTTTATATATATAAAAATATCGCCATAAATTTGCCCCCCCTCTCTGTTTTACCCTGTTTCTGTAGTGCAGTGCAGGGGAGAGACCTGGGAGCCGTCCTGACCAGCGGAGCTGTGAGAGGAAATGGCGCCGTGTGCTGAGGAGATAGGCCCCGCCCCTTTTTTGACGGGCTCGTCTCCCGCTATTTAGTGAATCCAGGCAGGGGTTAAATATCTCCATATAGCCTCTGGGGGCTATATGTGAGGTATTTTTAGCCTTTATATAGGTTACATTTGCCTCCCAGGGCGCCCCCCCCCAGCGCCCTGCACCCTCAGTGACTGCGTGTGAAGTGTGCTGAGAGGAAAATGGCGCACAGCTGCAGTGCTGTGCGCTACCTTTAGAAGACTGCAGGAGTCTTCAGCCGCCGATTTTGGACCTCTTCTGACTTCAGCATCTGCAAGGGGGCCGGCGGCGCGGCTCCGGTGACCATCCAGGCTGTACCTGTGATCGTCCCTCTGGAGCTGATGTCCAGTAGCCAAGAAGCCAATCCATCCTGCACGCAGGTGAGTTCACTTCTTCTCCCCTCAGTCCCTCGTTGCAGTGATCCTGTTGCCAGCAGGACTCACTGTAAAATAAAAAACCTAAGCTAAACTTTTTCTAAGCAGCTCTTTAGGAGAGCCACCTAGATTGCACCCTTCTCGGCCGGGCACAAAAATCTAACTGGAGTCTGGAGGAGGGTCATAGGGGGAGGAGCCAGTGCACACCACCTGATCTGGAAAAGCTTTACTTTTTGTGCCCTGTCTCCTGCGGAGCCGCTATTCCCCATGGTCCTTTCAGGAACCCCAGCATCCACTAGGACGATAGAGAAAGAAGGTGAAATGGCATCTGAATATTTCCACCGAGCACTGCAGGAAATGGCTAGATACACTGGGATCGAGGACATTAAGGACAATGTATATCACAGGGAGGTAGCTGTGTCAGTATTAATGGACGGGTTAAAAGAGACATTAAGAACAAGGGTACAAACCACTACCTAACTGGAGAGGTATCTCGGTGGCTGCATTAAGAGAGTCCGCTATCGAGCACGATCGGAACGTCATTAAGCACAGGGAGTCTCAGGGGGATAAGCTGATGACAGTAAGTATAAATGCTCTTACAACAAAACCGCATCTGCCAAAACCCCAGACCCCTGATGGTAAGTCACGTGTAGTAGTATGCTATAACTGTCAGAAGGAAGGACATTTTGCACGGAATTGTAGATATAAAAACATACAAAGTATTCCGACCACCTAGACCAGGATATGAACCACACTATAATACACATAATTGGGATCAGGGATCGCAAAGGAGAAGTTATGAGCCACATGCAGGGGAAACAAGGAGGTATCCACCTAGGAGGGACTAGCAGACCTCCGAAAATTCTCAGTTACCCCCCTCACATATTGTAGCTGCCAGTGCGCTGCGGGAGGGTGACAATATACAATAGGGGTTGGGCCACACCTGTAGTCTGCAGCCAGTGAAGTTGATTGCTAGCCTTGGTAGTGAACCTGAGGTCACAGTTGATGTAGCTGGTATATCATTACCTTTTCTTGTAGATACAGGGGCGGCCAGGTCAGTGTTAAATTCAACAGTAGGTATGAAAACCACGGGTAAAACAATTTCGGCAATGGGAGTAACAGGATTAGTGCAACACTACCCTTTGAGTAGACCTGCGGAGATTACGATAGGGCCTTTGCAGACCAAGCATTCCTTTTTGCTAGCTGCATCGGCTCCGAATAATCTACTCGGGAGAGATTTATTGTGTAAAATGCGGTGTGTCATATACTGTACTCCTGAATGTGTCTTCTTGGATATACCAGAGAATCACGTTCAGGAAGTGCAGGATATGTTAGACACCCCACAAAGGCTAATGTCACACTCTGCTGTTATAGACAGGTGTCCATCAAAGGTAGAGGAAATTATCTCACAAATACCGGGATCCCTCTGGACCAAAGATGGACAAGACACTGGATTGATGGCGAATGTAGCTCCAGTAGTAGTGCAAATAAAAGAAGGTAGGATAGCTCCAAAAATCCCTCAGTATCCTCTGAAGCCAGAGGAGGAATTAGGAGTGTACCCCAGTCAGAGTGCTTGCTACAACAGGGCATCCTAGTCAGGATGTCCAGCACTGCCAATTGTCCCATCTTCCCTGTGAAAAAGAGTGGGGGGAGGGGTTACAGGCTAGTGCAGGATCCAAGGGGGATAAACAAGATAGTGGAGAGCCAATTCCCGTAGTGCCAAATCCAGCTGTCATCCTCATGCAAATTCCCCCTACTGCAACATTTTTCACTGTCATTGACCTCTGTTCTGCTTTCTTTTCTGTCCCTCTGCACCCTGACAGCCAATACCTGTTTGCATTCACATACAGGGGAGTACAGTACACCTGGACTCGCCTACCCCAACGTTTCATTGACAGCCCAAGTATTTTCTCCCAGGCTTTGCATGACTGTTTACAATCCTTTCAATCTGAGAGCGGATCAGTATTAATACAGTATGTAGATGACTTACTGCTGTGTTCTGATTCACTCGAATCGTCCTTGAAAGACACGAAACAGCTTCTGTTTCACCTTTCTAATACGGGACACAAGGTTTCAAAGGATAAGTTGCAGCTGTGCCAGACTAGGGTAAAATATTTGGGACATTGCTTGACGCAAGGACTTAGACACCTCACCGCTGATAGAATACAGGCGATTCGCGACATGACTGCCACAAACCCTGCAACAGATCCGCACTTTCCTTGGAATGTGTGGGTACTGCCGAAACTGGATCCCAGGGTTCTCCATACTGGCTTTACCTTTGCAAGAGATGGTCTCTTCGAACAAATCAGATCGGATCTCGCACACAGTCCGAACTGGCATTTGAGAGACTCAAACAGTGCCTATCACAGGCACCTGCATTAGGCATGCCAGATTATGGGAAACCCTTTGAATTGTAAAGTACGGAAAGTGCTGGGTGTGTGGCAGGTGTCCTAACCCAGAGACATGGTGATGCCAACAGGCCGGTAGCTTACTACAGTGCACAGTTGGACACCGTAGCGCGGTCTCTCCCCACATGCTTGCGAAGTGTTGCAGCGATAGCTTTGCTAGTAAGTAAAAGCGAAGACGTGGTGTTAGGACACAACGTGACAATACATACACCTCATGCAGTGTCAGCCTTACTGAACTCCGCCCAAACCAGACATGTCTCATCGGCACGGTTTACAAAGTGGGAATTAGCACTAATGGCCCCTGTAAACATCACCATAAAGAGATGCAGTGACTAAATCCTGCAACTTATCTGCCAAGTGTGCCTGGACAGGCACAAAGGGTGGAGGATGAGAATGATGGTGAAGGAGGATTTAGTGCAGACACTGACACGCATGATTGTATGGAATACCTGAACCAGACTTTCACTGCAAGACCTGACATTAGGGACAACCCACTGGAAGGCGTATATTTTACTTTTTACACTGACGGTAGTTGCCACAGACAGACGGACTCGGGAGACCTGTGTACTGGATACGCAGTCGTAGATGACAGAGGTATCATAGAAGCTGAACCCCTGGGCCCACCGCACTCAGCACAAGTTGCTGAGCTGGTCGCCCTAACCAGAGCGTGTGAATTGGCCAAGGATTAGTCAGCCAATATATACACAGATTCTAGGTATGCCTTTGGAGTAGTGCATGATTTCGGGGCCCTATTGCACCTCAGAAATTTCATGACGGCAGCTGGCACACCTGTAGCGCATGCATCCCACATAAAAAGGCTTCTAACAGCGATACAAGAACCAGACAGAGTGGCTGTTATTAAGTGCAAAGCACACACTTACAACCAAGATCCAATCTCACTTGGTAACAGCCAGGCAGACGAAGCTGCTAAATCAGCAGCCAGCACCCCCATACAAACAGATATCACATCACTGATGACATTCAACACAATCAATACACAAAAATTAATTGAAATGCAAAATTTGTGTTCTCCACAGGAAAAGGCGGTCTGGAGGTCAAAGGGGTATGGCCAGGAGTCCTCAGGACAGGTGGACAAGGTAAGCCAGTGGCCCCCAGAGCATATCTTCCAAGCTTAGCTGAGGCGGCACACGGTCTGACTCATCTGGGTAAAGAGGGTATGTGTAAGCTGGTGAGAGCCTACTGGTGTGCGCCAGGATTTTCTTCTCATGCGGGTAAGAGAGCAATGACATGTCTTACTTGCTTGAGGAAGAATATTGGAAAGTCAATACCAACAGAACCATCCCATATCCCTCCGACAGACGGCCCTTTTCAGGTAATACAAATTGACTTCATACAGTTACCACCCTGTAGGAATTTAAAATGTGTTAGTCTGTATTGTTGTGTTTTCCAATTGGGTAGAAGCGTTCCCTGCTGCCACAAATACTGCTACGTTCACTACAAAGAAAATTGTGCAGGAATTTGTGTGTAGATATGGTATCCCTAGAATAATTTAAAGCGATAGGGGTACCCATTTTACAGGTGAAGTCTTTCAGGTTATGTGCAAACTGATGGGAATTAATAGCAAGCTGCATACTCCGTACCGCCCACAGGCGAGTGCGAAGGTGGAGAGAGTAAACAGCACTATTAAGAACAAGCTGGGCAAAGTGATGGCTGAGACTGGATTGTTGTGGCCAGAAGCTTTGCCACTAGTATTGTACAGCATCAGAACCACTCCCAGATCCCCCCTTAACCTAGCACCCTTTGAGATTCTTTTTGGCCGACAACCCAATGTAATGATAGACCCCCAGGATGATTAGAAATGCAATAACGAAGTGACTGTAAAATACTTGGTTAAGATGAGCCAGCAGCTGAGGAATCAAAATAAAAATCTAAAGCTGGCGATTCCTGACCTACCGAACAGTAATTGTCATGACATTGAACCTGGGGATTATGTAATGATTCGAAATTTTCTACGCTCAGGTTGCCTCATTGACAGGTGGAAAGGACCGTACCAAGTCTTACTAACCAGCACGACAGCATTAAAGGTTGCCGAAAGAGAGACTTGGGTCCACTCGTCCCACTGTAAGAAGGTCGCTGACCCAGAGAGAACCCGTGACAAAGAGCGTGTAGAGAACATCGTATCACTGGAGTCTCTGTTCCGGGAAGGTTGAGAGGCAGTACTGTTGAGACGGCACCTGAGCGCGGAGAACAACAAGACCAGAGGCGGTTGTCGCACCAGTTTTTTTATTTTCTCCATCTCCCACTACCCTCCTTCTCTTCCCCCCCCCCCTTCTTGTTTCCTTTCTCTCCCCTTAACAAGATGGACTTACCCCAAGAGACTGCGTTCCGGGTTTTCCTGTTAATCCTGTTGTTGACCAGAACAGTCTGTTTCGGTGAGGGTCCCAGAGAGGTCGAGAAAGGATCTGGAATGGGTTCTGATGGCGAGGATGGATTTGTAAAATTCCAAGAGCAACACATCACTCGAGCAAAGGCGAGTATCAGAAAACGATCTGGTAGTCAGGGAGCTCGGAGGCACTGTGAAGGGTTATTAGCTGAGGAAAATTGCATTTGTAGGAATTGTGAGAACATAGTCGAGGATGGGTGCATCCAGAGATGTCAGTCCAGCCTTAATATCAACATAGACCGTCATCCATTGGGTGATTACCACTCACTAGTGGGTAAGGTCTTAAACCAGACAGAATGCTGGGTGTGCTCACAAGTACATCAAGGTCAGAGCAAGTCAGGATTAGTACCGTACCCTTTAGCAATAGATGAGGTACTCGAATTACGGGGTGGGAGACCGGTGGACAAGAAATTCAATATTTCTAGGCCCCCTAGTTTGAAGCTCCACCAGTATCATGTAGATAGATCCTTATTATGCTTCAATATTTCCAATTTCCGAAAACCAGGAAATTGGGAGGTGACATAGAATAACCAAATTATGGCCTTTTCGCACAGAGCTGACAGGATACCCATAGACTCTGAACTTATACGCCAAATAGCCAACAGTGGAAGGTATTTTCGGTATAGGTATACTCGAGGAAGCAAGACCATGTGGGTTGGAGAAGTATCACCAGGGTACTGTGCTCATATCATCCAGCCTGATACCTGTACTGAGCAGATGGGAGAACTAGGGATTGGGTTTTTCACTTGGAAAGTTTGTAATATGGTAATGTCATATTCTGTCCCCTATGTTCTCCCCGATGATGCCTATTTCATATGTGGGAGGAAGGCGTATAAGTGGCTTGCCCCAAACTCAGA
Organism: Pseudophryne corroboree; assembly: GCF_028390025.1. Taxonomy (NCBI): domain Eukaryota; kingdom Metazoa; phylum Chordata; class Amphibia; order Anura; family Myobatrachidae; genus Pseudophryne; species Pseudophryne corroboree. The sequence continues at coordinate 386,421,213 of NC_086446.1, read as the reverse complement.
GGGATTGTGTTATGTTGGAAGAGTGTTGCCAGAGGTCATGACCATAACCCATGATAAGATGAAAGATGTTCACCGCAGTGCTCAGGCTCCTTATACTCATACTCACTATGAACACATCGTCAAGAGACACCTCATAGATAGGACAGAGCACGTAGCCTCTGATTTGATCCACGAATCCACCGGGATTCAATTCCTTCTCGCATTAGACATCACCCGTACTGCCAGAGGAATTATAAATTATAGGTATATCCATGCGCTAGCGAACTTGATAGATAATATCACTGAGATGTATGACGACACCTTCAGGTATACGGGTAGGGAGTTACAAGCTTACAAGACGGAACTGATCCAGCACAGGATGGTCATCAATTATATCACAATCGTGACGGGAGGGTACCGTGTCACTTTGGCAACTCAATATGGTGTGAAGTGCTGCACGTATATTACAAACAGCACTGACGACCCCACAGAGATTATCGATCAAAAAATGGATGATATATTGCAGTTGAAGTGGGAGTTCCGGAGGAGACACAACCTTACTCTGACCACTGTGGGTAATGAGCTGACCGGCTGGGTCTCATGGTTGAACCCACGAAATTGGTTCTCAGGATTAGGAGAGTGGGCTCAAAATGTTATTATGAGTGTAGGAAAGTTTCTCCTTTGTATCCTGGGAGTCGTCATAATTATTGGCTTGATATTTAGGTGTGTTCGAATCCTAACGCGGCGCAAGCACGGCACAAATTTGATGAGTTTAAGGAGCGGGGGCATTGTTACAGCAGCAGATTTAATTTACGACCCATCCATAGAGACAGTGTTATGATAAGGATTGCAAATGAATTCCATGGCCTGTTTCTTTCACCCGTTTTTCCTTTGTCTCCCCCTTTGCCCAGATACAGCGATCCGGAAAAGACATCGACCATACCCAAGAATCATTATGAAAATGTTATGTGAATGTATTTTAGATATGTGTCTTATCTTCATCTCTACAACCTCCAGTTAATGACACACATAGTCGACAGGTGATATCCACATATACTAGCACTCACATATGTTCCACCTCCATGTATCATCAACTAAATGTGCACCCCATTTGTTGGAACAAGAAGCCGGAAAGAGCTCGGTAGTGTTTGTTGGCCCACTTACAGACCCTTAATACGGGATAAGAAGGATTTAATGTATACTTCGCAATACCTCGAAGCTTATCTAGAACATATACGGCACAATGATACATGCCCCTCAGACATGGATACATACATACATGCTTTTTACTATCCCACTAGATCATACATTTCCCGCCTACAACTCTCCTCCTACCATCCAATCATCTGTAGATATTGTATTGATATTTTTCTGTTTAGTGTTTAGATAGTGGCAGTTATTGTTGACTGCCAAAGGGTGGACTGTCAAAGCCAAAAAATATTGCAACGCACACAGCACGTATAAAATACACACACATGCCCACTGCGCGCGCACTTGTTCCACCGTGCACATATCCGCAATTTGCGTATGGTCGCTCCCGCGGTCCTGCGCGTGGTATGGGTATTTACGGCGGAGTTTGTGAACGCATGGAGGGCTATCAAACACATAGTCCCCCTGCACCACATCAGCAAGTATCAACAGTTTAAATGATTCCAGAACGAAGGGATTCACCTTTGCATGATAGGAGGGGACAGACTAAGGTTATAAGGTGGTGTCTGGTATCCAGCTGTAGGGTATTTTAAGGGTAACATTCCGGTGTTGGTTTGAGGAAGATCGCATGTTCCTGCGTATAGTTATGTGCAGAAGCAGAATATAGATATAAACTGTATTTACTGTATATTATGTATGCGGCGGGAATCCAGAGGAGACCACCCACAAGAGCAGTTGAGAAAGACATCGCCCTCCTTTTCAAATCAACCTATGACCTCTCCTGTACTGTAGAAATGCATCCCTGTGTCCAATGGACAAAGAGATTACAGTATCCATTGTATTGCTTTTGGAAGTATTGTATAAAAAGCCTGTTGCTGCCTGGCCGGTCAGAAGACTCTCAACGCTATCTACCTGATTAGCGGAGGACTGGACCAGGAAGCGCATGCGAATATTCTCACGTATGTACATTGACTGTAGCCATTTACTCTGTTGTATAGTAGTGCATAATTTGTATTGTTAAACCCCCTTTCAGATATATTACTCTGTGGTGTCGGAACCCAGTGATTAACTACAAATCGGTGTTGTGTCCTCTTTTCCCTGCTAGGGTTTAAAGTGTATTACATTGCCTAAATGTATAAGGTTTAAAAGTGTTTGTACGCAGAGTCCGTATACGGTACGGGACTCATTACGCAAATAGCGTAAAAAGGTACGTAGAGTGCATATTAAGTTTAGCGGCCGTAGCGGCTCCATGGTAAAAGTGTGTATAAAGGTATAGCTTTATGGTTTAAGATAATATCTACATTATCAGTATTTAGGTCTGTCAGTCACTAGGTCGACATGCATTTTCAAGGTCGACTGGGTTTCTAGGTCGACACGAGTTTTTCACATTTTTCTTTTTTGAACTTTTTCATACATAACGATCCATGCGGACTATGATTGGGAAAAGTAACCGAAGCGAGCCATGCGAGGGGACACGGTGCACTGATTGGAATTCCCGGTCACTGTACGGAGAAAACGACACCAAAGAGACATGAAAAACTCATGTTGACCTTTTGACCTGTCGACCTAGAAACCCTGTCGACCTAGACACTATCGATTTAATAAGATATATATATATATATATGTGTATGTATGTATGTATGTATGTATGTATGTATGTATGTATGTATGTATGTATGTATATATATATATATATATATATATATATATATATATATATATATATATATATATATATATATTTTTTTTTATATTTGCAATAAAAAATTAAACCCATCAGAGAAGTACCATCGAAGCATTGGGACTTTCATCTTCACAGCACATGCTATTGTCTGCAGCTGACTAATCAGCAGTGCTCGGCAGCACGACAAACATTGTGGAAGGGTTCAGGGAGCGGTAGCTGCAGGAAGTTCGTCTTCCCTACAGCTGAACCCAATCTTTATCTGACTGGTCACATCGTGTGTCCCCACGATCGATAATGCCCTTGCTGGTGTGGTCGCATCTGATGCGACCATGCCAGATAAGTAGTTAAGAAGATACAATGTATAGGGAGCGCCATTTGATCATATACATATGAAATGTAATAGTAGCAAAGGCAAATAGCACATTTGATATGCAAATACATTGGATACATAGATTTCTAAAAATTAACCATATATAAAAGAGTCACTGGTTTCTGGACCCACCGCAATAATTGGATATATTAGTCCAAAGAGTTAATAAGTAGCTGTGTAAATTCCATCAAGGAAGGAGCTGAAGCGTTTGCGCTTTGCTACCACCTCTGACTCACCGCTCCTTATGACTGAAACGCTGGAATACATCTGCGGCACTGTTGATATACGTGACTGCAGGAATTGTTGGTAACCACCGGCGGGAGGAGAGGGAGGGCGCAGCTATTTACGGCTCCACAGAGCGGCTTCTGTTTGTGTCTCTGTGGAGTGGCTCCTGATGCAGACTGAGAGCCTACAGCAGCTTTGCTAGCAGCGCTAGAAGCAACTCTTTGAATGGTGCTCAGGTCGTAGGAGACTCACAGAAGTGGTATGGTGGAGTTCCATAGTGGCTGTTAAGTCCGTAGTTCATTAACACAGCAGTAAGCTTGTCGGTGAGGTTAGCACACCAGATATATAATAAAAACAGAACCTTGACGCGTTTCTCCACTAAAATGATGTGTGGTTTCCTCAGAAGGCATGAGGGTTAAGAACCCATTCATCATGAAGCATGATATCATGAAGAATTAATATTTATTGTAATAAGAGTACAGCTCTTAATTATATTTAAAAAAAAAACAACCCTCTACAACAAAATTAATGAACCATGTACTGTAATACTGTAATTTCCTATGATAATAATCCCATCTTGCTATCCATCATCTGTACCATCTTTATTCTAAGCTGCATTTACCATTTGTTCTATTGCCCGTGTCAACAGCAAATGTATTTGGCAGTCTCTTTCTAGGTTTTGAGTAACAGATGGACAGAATTGTGTTATCAATTTCAAATATTTTGTATCTACTGTATGTATTACATTACAACACGTATGTAGTATACCCACCTTAGTAGACTTTGCGGTATGTGTCCAGCAAATGCCGGCAGCACAGACATCATTCCAAGAGACCTCATCCTTTCTATGATCTTGTTCTAGGGTTAAAGACAACACAAACATATTTGTAGAACATTCATTAATTCTACCAGTAATTAATATATGCCAACTGAATGGTCATGAAATGACTAAGACTAAACAAGAAAACAGTTTGATAACATTATGAAACCAGGGGGGAGCTGCCACTCTAGAAGTGGGCTTGCCGTCTTTTCACAAATCCAGACTTGTATATAAAACAATGAAAATGTAGGATCTAGTCATAGAAAAGGTAGGCCTCTTACCTGTAAGGAGAGCTGTTTCTGAATCCAGTGCGAGGACAGCGGGCCGCCCCAAGTGTGGAGATTCCCCATCCGACCCCAGGCCAAGAAAGCCGGACCAGTGAAGAACTCATCGATTTCGGATTGGTTTAATCCCAAAGACAAATACACCTAAAAAAAGTTATATTTAAAAAAAAAAACACACCATACAGTACACCTTACTCAGCGCTTCGAATAAAATAAACTTTTCTATTCTTCACCTAAAATGTTTTACCTAAATTAATAATGAGTGAGACGACATTGGGACTTTATAATACAGTATGTGGAAATTGTGTGCATGTTGAACTTTAAATTACATTACTTGGACAGCACCTAGAAAATGGTTCCCAGCCAAATTGTACCATGGATGAGTAAAAGAAGTTTTATTAAGGAATACAGGTCTAGAACCAAAGACTGCCACAGCTCTAAGTTGGTGCAAAATCAGTGTCCTTTTGTGGACTGTAAATGCCTTAAAAGCACCATTACGAAAACTGTGCCATCTCGTCTAGCTTATTGAAATCCTCTCTCCCCACAAACAAAAATCTCTTTCACGCTCTTCGGGGGGGGAAAAATAAATAAATAAGATTTTAAACCTACCGGTAAAACTTTTTCTCCTAGTCCATAGAGGATGCTGGGGACTCCGTAAGGACCATGGGGTATAGACGGGCTCCGCAGGAGACATGGGCACTATAAAGAACTTTTAGTATGGGTGTGCACTGGCCCCTCCCTCTATGCCCCTCCTCCAGACCTCAGTTAGAGAACTGTGCCCAGAGGAGATGGACAATATGAGGAAAGGATTTTGTTAATCTAAGGGCAAGATTCATACCAGCCCACACCAATCATACCATATTACCTGGAATATACGCAACCAGTTAACAGTATGAACAAAAAACAGTATCAGTCAAAGACCGATTCCAACTGTAACATAACCCTTATGTAAGCAACAACTATATACAAGTCTTGCAGATTTAGTCCGCACTGGGACGGGCGCCCAGCATCCTCTACGGACTAGGAGAAAAAGATTTACCGGTAGGTTTAAAATCTTATTTTCTCTTACGTCCTAGAGGATGCTGGGGACTCCGTAAGGACCATGGGGTTTATGCCAAAGCTCCCAACCGGGCGGGAGAGTGCGGATGACTCTGCAGCACCGACTGAGCAAATGCAAGGTCCTCATCAACCAGAGCATCAAACTTGTAGAATTTTGCAAAAGTGTTAGCACCCGACCAAGTAGCTGCTCGGCAAAGCTGTAATGCCGAGACGCCTCGGGCAGCCGCCCCAGAAGAGCCCACCTTCCTAGTGGAATGGGCCTTTACCGAATTTGGTAACGGCAATCCAGCCGTAGAATGAACCTGCTGAATCGAGTTACAGATCCAGCGAGCAATAGTCTGCTTAGAAGCAGGAGCGCCAACCTTGTTGGCTGCATACAGGACAAACAGAACCTCTGTTTTCCTAACCCTAGCCGTCCTGGCTAAATAAATTTTTAAGGCCCTGACTACATCCAGGGACTTGGAGTCCTCCAAGTCCCCCGTAGCCACAGGCACCCCAAAAGGTTGGTTCATGTGAAAAGACGAAACCACCTTAGGTAGAAAATGAGGACGAGTCCTCCATTCCTCTCTATCCACCTGGAAAATCAGATAGGGGCTCTTGTGAGAAAGCCGCCAATTCGGACACCCGCCTTGCAGATGCCAAGGCCAATAACATGACCACTTTCCAAGTGAGAAATTTCAATTCAACGGTTTGAAAAGGCTCAAACCAGTGCGATTTTAGGAACTGTAACACTACGTTAAGGTCCCATGGTGCCACCGGGGGCACAAAAGGAGGCTGGATGTGTAACACTCCCCTTACAAAAGTTTGGACTTCTGGGAGAGAAACCAATTCCTTCTGGAAGAATATAGACAGGGCCGAAATCTGTACCTCAATGGAGCCTAACTTTAGGCCCATATCCACTCCTGTCTGTAGAAAGTGGGAAAAACGGCCCAAGTGGAAACCTTCCGTAGGAGCATTCCTGGCTTCACACCAAGATACAAACTTTCTCCAGATACGGTGATAATGTTTCACCATCACTTCCTTCCTAGCCTTTATCAGAATAGGGATGACTTCTTCCGGAATACCCTTCTCCGCTAGGATTCGGTGTTCAACCACCATGCCGTCAAACGTAACCGCGGTAAGTCTTGGAACACGCAGGGCCCCTGCTGCAACAGGTCCTCTCTGAGAAGAAGAGGCCACGGATCTTCTGTGGGCATCCCCTGAAGATCTGAATACCAGGCCCTTCGAGGCTAATCTGGAACAATGAGTATTGTCCGTACTCTTTTCAGTCTAATGATTCCCAATATTTTTGAGAGGAAGAGGAGGAACACATAGACCGACTGAAACACCCATGGTGTCACCAGGGAGTCCACCGCTACTGCCTGAGGGTCCCTTGACCTGGCGCAATCCCTTCGAAGCTTCTTGTTGAGGCGTGATGCCATCATGTCTATTTGAGAAGCTCCCAACGACTTGTTATCTCTGCAAAAACTTCTTGATGAAGTCCCCACTCTCCTGGATGGAGATCATGTCTGCTGAGGAAGACTGCTTCCCAGTTGTCCACTCCCGGAATGAATATCGCTGACAGAGCGCTTACGTAATTTTCTGCCCACCGTAGAATCCTGGTGGCTTCCGCCATTGCCACTCTGCCCTTTGTACCGCCTTGGCGGTTTACATGAGCCACAGCTGTGACGTTGTCTGATTGAATCAGAACCGGTAGGTCGTGAAGAAGATTCTCCGCTTGTCGAAGGCCGTTGTAACCGGCCCTTAATTCCAGTATGTAGATGTGTAGGCAAGCCTCCTGGTCTGACCACCGTCCCTGAAAATTCCTTCCTTGTGTGACTGCTCCCCATCCTCGGAGGCTCGCGTCCGTGGTCACCAGGACCCAGTCCTGAATGCCGAACCTGCGACCTTCTAGAAGATGAGCACTCTGCAGCCACCACAGGAGAGACACCCTGGCCCTGGGGGACAGGGTTATCTTCTGATGTATTGGAAGGTGAGACCCGGACCAGAAGTTCCCACTGAAAAGCCCTCGCCTGAAACCTGCCGAAGGGGATGGCCTCGTAGGTCGACACCATTTTCTCCAGTACTCGAGTGCATTAATGGACTGACACTCTTTTTTGTTTTAACAGGTCTCTTACCCTGTTCTGGAGTTCCTGGGCTTTTTCCACTGGGAGAAAAACCCTCCGTTCTGTGTCCAGAATCATGCCTAAGAAAGACAGCCGAGTTGTTGAAACCAACTGTGACTTAGAATCCAGCCATGTTGCTGCAGCACTCTCAGGGCGAACGACCCGCTTTTCTGCAACTGTTCCATTGATCTCGCTTTTATCAGGAGATCGTCCAAGTACGGGATAATTGTGACTCCTTGCCTGTGCAGGAGTACCATCACTTCCGCCATTACCTAGGTGAAAACCCTTGGGGCCGTGGAAAGCCCAAACAGCAACATCTGAAATTGGAAATGACAGGCCTGTACAGCGAATCTCAGGTATGCTTGATGAGGATAAATGGGGACATGAAGGTATGCATCCCTTATGTCTAGTGACACCATAAAATCCCCCCCTTCCAGGCTGTAGATCACTGCCCTGAGCGATTCCATCTTGAACTTGAACCTTTTTAAGTACAGGTTCAAGGATTTTAAGGCGAGAATGGGTCTGACCAAGCCATCCGGTTTCGGTTGCCCCAAATAGGGTTGAATAGTACCTTTTTCCCTGTTGCATTAAGGGAACCCTGATAATCACTTGCTTTCGAATTGCAGCCCACACTATCTCCCTCTCTGGGGGATACGTTGGTAAAGCCGATTTGAAGAATCGGCGGGGAGGCACGTCTTTGAATTCCAGCTTGTAACCTTGGGACACAATTTCCATCGCCCAAGGATCCACATCCGACTGAACCCAGACGTGGCTGAAGAGTCGAAGACGTGCCCCCACCGGAGCGGACTCCCTCAGTGGAGCCCCAGGGTCATGCGGTGGATTTAGTAGAAGCCGGGGAGGACTTCTGTTCCTGGGAACTGGCCGTAGCAGGCATTCTTTTTCCCTCTACCCTTACCTCTGGCGAGGAAGGAAGAGCCCCGACCTCTTCTGGACTTATGCGACCGAGAGGACTGCATCTGATACTGCTGCGTTTTCTTTTGCTGTGGGGGAACATAAGGCAAAAAAGGTAGATTTACCCGCGGTAGCTTTTGAAACCAGGTCCGCGAGACCTTCCCCAATTAAAAGCTCACCCTTGTAAGGCAAAATTTCCCTGTGACACGGTCAAATCCTTGGACTCGGCTTTGTCCAATCTCTTATGTAATAAATTTACATTTGCATTTAAAACATTCCACATGTCCAACCAATCAGGTGTCTGCGTTGCCGACGGAGACACCACACAATCATCTGCTCCACCTCCTCCTTAGATGAGCCTTCCGCTTCAGACATGCCGACACACACATACCGACACAACCCCACACACACACACACGGATATTTATATGGAGACAGATCCCCAATAAGGCCCTTTGGAGAGACCGAGAGAGAGTATGCCAGCACACACCCAGCGCCATTGACACCGGAAATAGAATTCCCAGATAAAACAGCGCTTTTATATAAATATCTATATATATCTATCTATATATATATCTATCTATAAAATCACGTTATATACACTCACTGCTGCTAATAAGTGCCCCCCCCCCCCTCCCCTGTTTTGCCTCTTTAGCAGGGGAGAGTTCGGGGAGCCAGCTCCATGCTGTGGAGAAAATGGCGCTTTCCGTGCTGAGAGACCAAGCTCCGCCCCCTCACCGGCGGGCTTCGGTCCCGCTCATTTTTACAATACTGGCGGGGGTTATGATATATAGTGCCTCTGTAGGCTATATATGTATGTTTGTCAGCCCTAGAGGTTTATTGCTGCCCAGGGCGCCCCCCCTGCGCCCTGCACCCATCAGTGCCTTGTGTGTGGGAGCAATGGCTTACCTCGGTGAAGATCTGAAGTCTTCTGCCGCCTTGAAGTCTTCTTTTCTTCTTATACTCACCCGGCATCTATCTTCCGGCTCTGCGAGGACGACGGCGGCGCGGCTCTGGGACGAACTGCGGGGTGAGACCTGCGTTCCGACTCCCTCTGGAGCTAATGGTGTCCAGTAGCCTAAGAAGCAGAGCCTATCACTTAAGTAGGTCTGCTTCTCTCTCCTCAGTCCCACGATGCAGGGAGCCTGTTGCCAGCAGTGCTCCCTGAAAATAAAAAACCTAACAAAATTATTTTTCAGAGAAACTCAGGAGAGCTCCCCTGTAATGCACCCTATCTCCTCTGGGCACAAGATCTAACGGAGGTCTGGAGGAGGGGCCAGTGCACACCCATACTAAAAGTTCTTTATAGTGCCCATGTCTCCTGCGGAGCCCGTCTATACCCCATGGTCCTTACGGAGTCCCCAGCATCCTCTAGGACGTAAGAGAGGAAAAAATTATATATATATATATATATATATATATATATATATATATATATATATATATATATATATATATACACATATACACATATATATATATATACACACACACACATATATATACACTAATCAATGTATCAATGTTGTTCCTATGTAAATGCGGCTCAGCAGAAATGCAGGTGAACTTGCGCAATCAGTGTACGCCAACTACTCCAAATCTGCTTTTGTACTGACCTTTCGTTTCACAAACGACTAGACAGAGAGAATAGTTGTCAATGGGGTTTTCCACCTTGAGAATAGTATCATTTATAGGTTTGTATGGGTCTATAAATTTTAGTAAATGCATTGCAGTTTGCTTTTGTGATGCAAGCTGTAAAAATGAGCCAATGCTAAATTGCACATATTCCATTTATTTCTCCTGCAGTACTAAATTATTTTTATAAAAATATTAGGGTCATTCAATTTCAAATCAACACTTTTTGTTAAAATTTGACCTCATCAGCTCAGATTTTGTTCAAATTTGTTATATGGAGAGTATACATGTAGTCTAAGAAAAATACAACATTTTATTTAAATATCTCATTACAAATTATGGCTATGTAAAGTTTTAAAAAATCTTGAAAATATGCTGGATGTGCATTTTTGACAATCACTATAGCAGCTCTCCTAATTAAGCTAGAGAGGTGGGATTGGTGTCATTTTACTGTGCTTATGTCTTTCCTATGATATACAACACAAAAGGCTTTGAGGGGAAAACGTTTCCCAAATTCAAACTGAAATTTTTGATCATGATTATCTCAAACAGTGCGTCGACAAAAAAAGTTAAAAAAAACAAAAAAAAAACCCAACAGGAAAATAGTCTATACTAATGTTAAATATTTGTCAAAATTTAAAAGTGGAAGGATGTAGGCACTACGTTCGGAAAAAAAAATCAGGGCCTACTTTTACATCCAATTATAGAGGGAACAACTAAAATTAGCCCAACACTCAAGGGGGGTAATTTTGAGTTGATCGCAGCAGCAAGTTTGTTAGCAATTGGGCAAATCCATGTGCACTGCAGGGGGGGCAGATATAACATGTGCAGAGAGAGTTAGATTTGGGTGGGGTGTGTTCAATCTGCAATCTAATTTGCAGTGTAAAAATAAAGCAGCCAGTATTTACCCTGCACAGAAACAAAATAACCCACCCAAATCTAACACTTTCTGCACGTTATATCTGCCTCCCCTGCAGTGCACATGGTTTTGGCCAACTGCTAACAAAATTGCTGTTGCGATCAACTCAGAATTAGGACCAATATTTGAATTCAATCTTTCATTTTATACACAGCATATAAGGGCCCTACACACTGGCCTACATGACTGCACGATATGAACGATCTCGTTCATTAATGAACGAGAACGTTCATATCGTGCAGTGTGGAGGCTCCAGCGATGAACGATGTGCGGCCCCGTGCTCGTTCATCGCTGGTGCCCCGTCGGCTGTACATGCAGGCCAATATGGACGATCTCGTCCATATTTGCCTGCACTTCAATGCAGCCGGGTGACGGGGGGAGTAAAGAAACTTCACTTCCCCCGTCACTGCCCCTCCGCCGCCGAGTCGCCCATATCCGCCGTCGGGCAGCTCGGCGGCGGATCGACCAGTGTGTAGGGCCTAATAGTTGAAACTGCTCTTGCTAAATGTCAATCAGTATCGTCAGGATACTTAACCGCTCCCAGGTTATTTTCTTAAAATTTTGCCAATAAAAAATATTTCTACTGTTGCGATGTATGGCAATACAAACATCTATGTGATCACCACATGATCATAAATAGGTGTCTAAATGAGAGCCAGTGTTGTACAGGTTTGTGCAACCATCAAGTGTATGAGTAATAGAGGAAGAATAAAGGTCACTTGAGTACAAACAGCTTTTATCAACACTCTCTAAGGCTACATATACACTGGTGTGTGATAAGCGTTTTTAACAGCATTTTAGAAAGAACTTTTTTGTAATGTGTTAAAAAGCTGCAAAACACTGAAAGTAAGAAAAAAAAACTTTTGGAAGATAAAGCAAGCATAAACTGTAATGGATACAGTCACACTGGGAATGATGATTTCTAGACTCTGACACCTTTACATCGAATTGATATGCCAGTAGATATGCACACAACACTGCATAGCGTCTGTGAACTATGTATCAGGTCAGGAAAAGCCATGTAGAAAAGTCTTCACAAACTAGTGTTACAGTGCACCTGGATATCACCTGTGCTGGCTACATTTCCCTATGGTTTCACAGTAAATCAATGCCAGCCTTACAGCAGCATAGGAGTAGTAAAGCCTTTGTGCTGTACACAAAAGCTGGAAGTATAGTAGATGTCTTACACTCCTTGAACATGTCTAATTCCCATTAGAGAGACTACAGTAAAGGTGGTGTGGCTCTTTTACAACCTCAATTCAAATACAATATTGTGATGCCATCTAGTGGCTGGAAGAGATATGTTCCTGAGGAAAACTTTCTAACAAACATGAATTCTTAACCCTATTCTGTTGAATGAGCAAATATAGTCCCCTCCAGAGGGCCTGAATGCCTTATTATATCTATCTATCTATCTATCTATCTATCTATCTAGGGGTGCTCCTCAAGATAACCCCAAGGGTTTCACATATACCAGGTACATCATATTCAATGGTACATCATTGATTGAAAAAGCCTTTTAAATGCATTTGGACTGGTGAGTGCCCTCTGTTGGGATTATTGATCTCTCAACATACCCGACATACATATAAATAAACAATACCCTTGCAAGTATAAAATGAAACAAAATTCTAAAGGCCCATACACATTAGACGATGTCGCTCTGTGAGCGACATCGTCTAACATCTCCCCCTCCCGGGCCGGCCGGTCGGCGGCCGCCTGTACGCACTGAGCGATATGACCGCTCATATCGCTCAGTGACGTCACGCCCCCGCCAGCCCTGCATGAAGGTCGTGGACGACAGTCCACATCCTTCATGCATGCCCTACCGACAGCGACGATCGTTGCCGACCCGCGGGGCCGCGCATCGATCGTCGCTGGCGGCATACACACTTAACGATATAATGAGCGACGTCGCTCAAGGAGGGGGAAAATGAGCGACGTCGCTCATTATATCGTTAAGTGTGTATGGACCTTAAGTCTCTTGCTCTCACAGGGGGCGGGATGTACTAAGCGGAAAATGCGGTAAACCCTCTGTTTACCGCATTTTCCTGATGTACCATCCCCCGGCCGGCTTCTCTCCGCAGCGCTGTGTGAGGGATCCGATCGGATCCCTCCCAGCATGCCTTGCGGCCACCCCCGTCACCCTGCGCATGCGCAGACTGACTCCTGGGGCCGAATCCCGGAAGTCAGGCTGCCGCTGTGCATCGCGGAGGACAGCTCTTATCGGAAGAGCTGTCCTCAGCATCGTGGCGCAGGGCGGCGATGTATATTAGTACATCCCGCCCAGGGGGAGATAGCTATATGAAGCAATGAAAAGAGTGGAGAAGTTGCCCATTGTCACCTTTGAAGTAACATTTATCCAGTGTATTATATAAAATTATATGTAGCAGCTGATTGGTTGCCATGGGAAACCTCTACTTGCTCACTTCACTGCTTCATACATCTACCCATCAGTGCTGATACAGTGCATCCAAAAAGTATTCACAGCGCTTCACTTTTTCCACATTTTGTTGTTACAGCCTTATTCCAAAATGGAATAAATTAATTTTTTCCCCTCAAAATTCTACACACAATACCCCATAATGACGTGAAAAAATAAGATTTTACTCACCGGTAAACCTATTTCTCGTAGTCCGTAGTGGATGCTGGGGACTCCGTAAGGACCATGGGGAATAGACGGGCTCCGCAGGAGACTGGGCACTCTAAGAAAGATTTAGTACTACTCGTGTGCACTGGCTCCTCCCTCTATGCCCCTCCTCCAGACCTCAGTTAAGGAAACTGTGCCCGGAAAGAGCTGACATTATAAGGAAAGGATTTTGGAATCCAGGGTAAGACTCATACCAGCCACACCAATCACACCGTATAACTTGTGATAAACTTACCCAGTCAACAGTATGAACAACAACAGGGCATCAAACAATGGATGCCAACATAACATAACCCTTTATTAAGCAATAACTATATACACGTATTGCAGAAAATCCGCACTAGGGACGGGCGCCCAGCATCCACTACGGACTACGAGAAATAGATTTACCGGTGAGTAAAATCTTATTTTCTCTAACGTCCTAGTGGATGCTGGGGACTCCGTAAGGACCATGGGGATTATACCAAAGCTCCCAAACGGGCGGGAGAGTGCGGATGACTCTGCAGCACCGAATGGGCAAACGCAAGGTCCTCCTCAGCCAGGGTATCAAACTTGTAGAACTTAGCAAATGTGTTTGAACCCGACCAAGTAGCTGCTCGGCAAAGCTGTAATGCCGAGACCCCTCGGGCAGCCGCCCAAGAAGAGCCCACTTTCCTTGTGGAATGGGCTTTCACAGATTTTGGATGCGGCAATCCAGCCGCAGAATGAGCCTGCTGAATCGTGTTACAGATCCAGCGGGCAATGGTTTGCTTTGAAGCAGGAGCACCCAGCTTGTTGGGGGCATACAGGATAAACAGCAAGTCAGTTTTCCTGACTCCAGCCGTCCTGGCTATATATCTTCAAAGCCCTGCTACATCAAGCAACTTGGAATCCTCCAAGTCACGAGTAGCCGCAGGCACCACGATAGGTTGGTTCAAATGAAAAGATGACACCACCTTTGGCAGAAATTGCAGACGAGTCCGTAATTCTGCCCTGTCCATATGGAAAACCAGATAGGGGCTTTTACATGACAAAGCCACCAATTCTGACACACGCCTAGCCAAAGCTAAGGCTAATAGCATGACCACTTTCCACGTGAGATACTTCAGCTCCACGGTCTTAAGAAGCTCAAACCAGTGTGATTTCAGGAAACCCAACACCACGTTGAGATCCCAAGGTGCCACTGATGGCACAAAAGGGGGCTGAATATGCAGCACTCCCTTAACAAACGTCTGAACTTCAGGAAGAGAAGCCAGTTCCTTTTGAAAGAAAATGGATAGGGCCGAAATCTGGACCTTTATGGATCCCAACTTCAAGCCCATAGTCACTCCAGACTGTAGGAAGTGCAGGAACCGGCCCAGCTGGAATTCCTCTGTAGGGGCCTTCCTGGCCTCACACCAGGCAACATATTTTCGCCATATACGGTGATAGTGTTTTGCTGTCACGTCCTTCCTAGCCTTTATCAGCGTAGGAATAACTTCCTCCGTAATGCCTTTTTCCGCTAGGATCCTGCGTTCAACCGCCATGCCGTCAAACGCAGCCGCGTTAAGTCTGGAAACAGACAGGGCCCCTGTTGCAACAGGTCCTGTCTGAGAGGCAGAGGCCACGGGTCCTCTGTGAGCATTTCTTGCAGTTCCGGGTACCAAGTCTTTCTTGGCCAATCCGGAACAATGAGTATTGTTCTCACTCCTCTTCTTACGATTCTCAGCACCTTGGGTATGAGAGGAAGAGGAGGAAACACATAGACCGACTGGAACACCCACGGTGTTACCAGTGCGTCCACAGCTATCGCCTGAGGGTCTCATGATCTGGCGCAATACCTTTGTAGCTTTTTGTTGAGACGGGACGCCATCATGTCTACCTGTGGCAGTTCCCATCGATTTGTAATCTGAGTGAAGACTTCATGATGAAGTCCCCACTCTCCCGGGTGGAGGTCGTGTCTGCTGAGGAAGTCTGCTTCCCAGTTGTCCACTCCCGGAATGATCACTGCTGACAGTGCTTGCACATGATTCTCCGCCCACCGAAGAATCCTGGTGGCTTCCGCCATCGCCACTCTGCTTCTTGTGCCGCCCTGGCGGTTTACATGAGCCACTGCGGTGATGTTGTCTGACTGAATCAGCACCGGTTGGTTGCGAAGCAGAGGCTCCGCTTGACTCAGGGCGTTGTATATGGCCCTTAGCTCCAGGATATTTATGTGCAGACAAGCCTCCTGACTTGACCACAACCCTTGGAAGTTTCTTCCCTGAGTGACTGCCCCCCACCCTCAGAGGCTCGCATCCGTGGTCACCAGGACCCAGTCCTGTATGCCGAACCTGCGGCCCTCGAGAAGGTGAGCACTCTGCAGCCACCACAGAAGAGACACCCTGGCCCTGGGGGACAGGGTGATCAGCCGGCGCATCTGAAGATGCGATCAGGACCACTTGTCCAACAGATCCCATTGAAAGATCCTCACATGGAACCTGCCGAAGGGAATGGCTTCGTGTGATGCCACCATCTTTCCCAGGACTCGTGTGCAGCGATGCACCGACACCTGTTTTGGTTTCAAGAGGTCTCTGACTAGAGTCACGAGCTCTTGAGCCTTCTCCACCGGGAGAAACACCTTCTTCTGGTCTGTGTGCAGAATCATGCCCAGGAAGGGCAGACGACTCGTAGGAATCAGCTGCGACTTTGGGATATTCAGAATCCAGCCGTGCTGTTGCAACACTGCCTGAGTGTGCGCTACGCTGATCAGCAACTGCTCTCTGGACCTCGCCTTTATGAGATCATCGTCCAAGTATGGGATAATTGTGACTCCTTGCTTTCGAAGGAGCACCATCATTTCTGCCATAACCTTGGTAAATATTCTCGGTGCCGTGGAGAGCCCAAACGGCAACGTCTGGAATTGGTAATGACAGTCCTGTACCACAAATCTGAGGTACTCCTGATGAGGTGGATAAATGGGGACATGCAAGTAAGCATCCTTGATGTCCAGAGACACCATAAAATCCCCCTCTTCCAGGCTTGCAATGACCGCTCTGAGCGATTCCATTTTGAACTTGAATCTTTTCAGATAAATGTTTAGGGACTTTAAATTCAATATGGGTCTGACCGAACCGTCCGGTTTCGGTACCACAAACATTGTGGAATAGTATCCCTTTCCCTGTAGAAGGAGGGGAACCTTTACCACCACCTGCTGGAGATATAGCTTGTGAATTGCCGCTAACACTACTTCCCGTTCCATGGGGGAAGCTGGCAGGGCCGATTTGAGGTAACGGTGAGGGGGCATCACTTCGAATTCCAGCTTGTATCCCTGAGACACAATCTGTATAGCCCAGGGATCCACCTGTGAGCGAACCCACTGGTGGCTGAAATTTCGGAGACGCGCCCCCACCGCTCCTGGCTCTTGTGGAGCCCTAGCGTCATGCGGTGGATTTTGTGGAAGCCGGGGAGGACTTCTATTCCTGGGAACTAGCTGTATGGTGCAGCTTCTTTCCTCTACCCCTGCCTCTGGCAAGAAAGGACGCACCTCTGACCTTCTTGCTTCTTTGTGAGCGAAAGGACTGCATTTGGTAATATGGTGCTTTCTTAGGCTGTGAGGGAATATATGTCAAAAAGTTTGACTTCCCAGCCGTAGCTGTGGAAACCAGGTCCGAGAGACCGTCCCCAAACAATTCCTCACCCTTGTAAGGTAACACCTCCATGTGCTTCTTGGAGTCGGCATCACCTGTCCACTGCCTAGTCCACAGGACCCTTCTGGCAGAAATTGACATTGCATTTATTCTAGAGCCCAGTAGGCAAATGTCCCTCTGGGCATCCCTCATGTATAGGACAGTGTCTTTTATATGCCCCAGGGTCAGCAAAACAGTATCCTTGTCTAAGGTATCCATTTCCTCAGACAGATAATCTGTCCATGCTGCTACAGCACTACACATCCAAGCCGACGCAATTGCTGGCCTCAGTAGAGTACCTGAATGTGTATAAACAGATTTCAGGATACTTTCCTGCTTTCTATCTGCAGGATCCTTTAGGGGGGCCGTATCCTGTGACGGCAGGGCCACCTTCTTAGATAAGTGTGTGAGAGCTTTGTCTACCCTAGGGGAGGATTCCCAGCGCATCCTGTCCGTTGGCGGTAAGGGGTACGCCATAAGTAACCTTTTGGAAATCAGCACTTTCTTATCGGGGGAATCCCACGCTCTTTCACATAATTCATTTAACTCATGTGAAGGGGGAAAAGTCACCTCTTGCTTTTTCTCCCCATACATATAAACCCTCTTGTCAGGGACAGGGTTTACCTCTGAAATGTGCAAAACATCCTTCATTGCTATAATCATGTAGCGGATGGCTTTAGCCATTTTAGGCTGCAATTTTGCATCATCGTCATCGACACTGGAGTCAGAATCAGTGTCGATATCTGTGTCAACAATTTTGGATAGTGGGCGCTTTTGAGACCCCGACGGCCTCTGCGCTGTAGGATCAGGCATGGGTTGAGACCCTGACTGTCCCAAGGCATCAGCTTTATCCAACCTTTTATGTAAGGAGTTTACATTATCATTCAACACCTTCCACATATCCATCCAATCAGGTGTCGGCACCGCCGGCAGCGACACGTCATCCATCTGCACTTGCTCTGCCTCCACATAGCCCTCTTCGTCAAACATGTCGACACACGCGTACCGACACCACACACACAGGGGATGCTCTATATGAGGACAGGACCCCCACAAGGCCTTTTGGAGAGACAGAAAGAGAGTATGCCAGCACACACCCCAGCGCTATATGACCCAGGAATCACACAGTAACTTAGTGTTTACCCAGTAGCTGCTGTATATATGATTAATGCGCTAAATTTATGTGCCCCCCCCTCTCTTTTTACCCTTTCTACCGTGAGTCTGCAGGGGAGAGCCTGGGGAGCTTCCTCTCAGCGGAGCGGTGGAGAGAAAATGGCGCTGGTGAGTGCTGAGGAAGAAGGCCCCGCCCCCTCAGCGGCAGGCTTGTCCCGCGATTTTGTGTAAAAATAATGGCGGGGGCTCATGCATATAACAGTGTCCAACTGTATATATGCTGCTTTTGCCAGGAGGTACTTAATTGCTGCCCAGGGCGCCCTGCACCCTACAGTGACCGGAGTGTGTGGGTTAGTGTGGGCGCAATGGCGCACAGCCTCATATGAAGACAGGAGTCTTCTGCCGCCGATTTTGACATCTTCTTGCTTCAACCCGCCAGCTTCTGACTTCTGGCTCTGCGAGAGGGACGGCGGCGCGGCTCCGGACAACAAGGTCAGGTCCTATGTTCGATACCTCTGGAGCTAATGGTGTCTAGTAGCCTAAGAAGCGCAACCTAGCCGTAGTTAGTAGGTTTGCTTCTCTCCCCTCAGTCCCACGTAGCAGAGACTCTGTTGCCAGCAAAAGCTCTCTGAAAATAAAAAACCCAACTAAAATACTTTCTTATTAGCAAGCTCAGGAGAGCTCACTAAAAGCACCCAGCTCTGTCCGGGCACAGGTTGTAACTGAGGTCTGGAGGAGGGGCATAGAGGGAGGAGCCAGTGCACACCAGTAGTACTAAATCTTTCTTAGAGTGCCCAGTCTCCTGCGGAGCCCGTCTATTCTCCATGGTCCTTACGGAGTCCCCAGCATCCACTAGGACGTTAGAGAAAAGTGTTTGAGATTTTTGCAAATTTATTAAAAAACTCACATGCACATAAGTATTCACAGCCTTTGCTCAATACTGTTGATGCACCTTTGGCAGCAATTACAGCCTCAAGTCTTTTTGAATATGATGCCACAAGCTAGCTTTAGGCAGTTTTGACCATTCCTCTTTGCAGCACCTCTCAAGCTCCATCAGGTTGGATGGGAAGCGTGGGTGCACGGCCATTTTCAGATCTCTTCAGAGTTGTTCAATATGGTTCAAGTCTGGGCTGTGGCTGGCCCACTCATGGACATTCATAGAGTTGTCCTGAAGCCACTCCTTTGATATCTTGGCTGTGTGCTTAGGGTCATTGTCCTGCTGAAAGATAAACAGTTGCCCCAGTCTGAGGTCAAGAGCACTCTGGAGCAGGTTTTCATCGAGGATGTCTCTGTACATTGCAGCATTCATCTTTCCCTCTATCCTGAGTAGTCTTGCAAGATAAATAATTTCTTTATGTGTTTATGATATTTTGTGTCCGACTACTACACACTTTACCAATACCCTACATCATTTTTTCAGGGGGACTCATATTGGGTTTGCACCAGAATATACCCCACTGCACAGGTTTCACCATCGGGGGGATATTGGTTGCAGGTTCAACAGAAGATCCTCCATACTTTTTATTTTTATTTTCACTCTACTCTGACCCTGATCTCCTGCAATCTCACTCACCCGTTCACTGTTCTCCGCAACACACGAGTGGGCAGTAGATACAGGAACAGGTTGGAGCGAGTCTTCTTAGATCTACCTATTCAGGCGTAAGCCACACATTGATAGGGATCTGCCTACTTAAAAGTGATACTACTTATTACTGTATTAATTTGCTATCAGGCTTCTATAACCAAGATTTGTCTGTGCATCATTTTTTAGATACCACACACCAAGGAATTATATAAAATTCATTATAGAGTAACATTACTTAGGTATCCAAAACCAAAAGATATTTAGCCTAATTTTAATCTACAGTATGTAAATTTGTCTACTGTTATTATACGTTTGTCCTTTCTGCACATGATCAATAAATACAGCAATAACCAAAGAGTGACTAATTCTTTAGTGAGAGCAACCTGTGAAACTGGCTGTTACATACCACACATTGCTTGCACGCCCTGTAAGTCTCAAGAAATCATTATATGCAAATTGATACCTCAAGTGCAATGTTTATGTTTTGTCCATTGTGATATGTATGTTTGAGTACCCAAATGTAGTACAAATTGTAGTGGTATATAAGAACACACATCTGTTTTTAATGCATACCAATAAAAATCTTTTGATGTTTTAATTACAAAACTATATTTCTTTCAAGCATGCCCCAACAAAAAGTTGTCTTTTTTTTTTTCCTTTGTTGCCCATCCTGACTAGTCTCCCAGTACCTGCCGCTAAAAAACATCCCCAAAGCATGCTGCTGCCACCACCATGCTTTACTGTAAGGATGGTATTGGCCTGGTGATGAGTGGTGCCTGGTTTCCTCCAAACATGACACCTGGCATTCACACCAAAGAGTTCAATCTTTGTCTCATCAGACCAGAGAATTTTGTCTGAGAGTCCTTCAGGTGCATTTTGGCAATTTGCAGGCAGCTGCCATGTGCTTTTTACTAAGGAGTGGCTTCCGTCTGCCACTCTACCATACAGGCCTGATTGGTGGATTGCTGCAGAGATGGTTGTCCTTCTGGAAGGTTCTCCTCTCTCCACAGAGGAATGCTGTAGCTCTGACAGAGTGACCATCGGGTTCTTGGTCACCTCCTTGACTAGGGCCCTTCTCCCCCTATCGCCCAGTTTAGATGGGCGGCCAGTTCTAGGAAGAGTCCTGGTGGTTCCGAACTTCTTCCATTTATGGATGATGGAGGCCACTGTGCTCACTGGGACCTTCAAAGTAGCAGATATTTTTCTGTACCCTTCCCCAGATTTGTGCCTCAAGACAATCCTGTCTCAGAGGTCTACAGACAATTCCTTTGACTTCATGCTTGGTTTGTGCTCAGACATGCACCGTCAAGTGTGGGACCTTATATAGACAGGTGTGCGCCTTTTCAAATCATGTCCAATCAACTGAATTTACCACAGGTGGACTCCAATTAAGCTGTAGGAACATCTCAAGGATGATCAGTGAGAACAGGATGCACCTGAGCTCAATTTTGAGCTTTATGGCAAAGGCTGTGAAAACTTATGTACCTGTGATTTCTTAGTTTTTGATTTTTAATAAATTTGCAAAAATCTCACAAAAAACTTTTCACGTTGTCATTATGCGGTATTGTGTGTAGAATTTGGAGGGAAAAAATAGAAATGTAATACCTACCGGTAATTCATTTTCTCATAGTCCGTAGTAGATACTGGGGAGTAGTAGATTACCATGGGTCCACTGGAGCCTGGCACTTTAAGAAGTTAATAGTGTGCGCTAGCTCCTCCCCTCTATGCCCCTCCTAGCAGACTCAGTCTAGGAAACTGTGCCCGAGGAGACGGACATACTTCGAACGAAGGATATAAAACACAAAGCGGTGAGGTAACGAACCAACACACATTAACAAAGAAAGCAGAGCTAACCATAACAAAGGAAAGCAACACTAACTATAGAAGGATATCAACACTAACCAAACATGGAACAGGGAAAGCAACGGCAAACCCAACCAAGAACACTTACCACCAGGTATGCAGGAAACGAAGCACTGAGGCGGGCGTACAGTATCCACTACGGGCTATGAGGAAAGGAATTACCGGTAGGTATTAAATTTCTATTTTCTCTAACATCCTAGTGGATACTGGGGAATAGTAGATTACCATGGGGACGTCCCAAAGCTCCCAGAACGGGTGGGAGAGTGCCGAGACCCCTGTAAAACCGCCTAACCAAACTGAAGGTCATCCTTGGCCAAGGTGCCGAACCTGTAGAACTTAACGAACGTGTTCGGACCAGACCAAGTAGCTGCCCGACACAACTGTAAGGCCAAGACACCCTGGGCAGCCGCCCAGAAAGAACCCATCAACCTTGAGGAGTGTGCCTGAATAGAACTCGGCAGCGGTAGAGCTGCTGAAGTATAGGCCTGCTGGATAGTCAATTTGAGCCAACAAGCAATGGACTGCTTAGAGGCAGGGCGACCAATTTTTGTAGCATCATAAAGAACGAAAAGAGAGTCAGACTTCCTGTGGCGAGCAGTCCTTTTAATGTAAATCCTCAAAGCCCTCACTACATCCAGTGACTTTGGAGCAACGGAAGTATCGGATAATACTGGAACCACAAATTGGTTGATTTACGTGAAAGGCCGACACTACTTTCGGCAAAAGCTGTGGGCGAGTTCTGAGTTCAACCCTATCCTCGTGAAATATCAAATACGGGCTCTTACAGGACAATTCCAACACCCGTCGAGCAGAAGCCAAGGCCAGAAACATAAGTCTTCCACGTTAGGTATTTTAAGTACACCCTATGCAAGGGTTCAAACCAATCCGACTGGAGAAAAGGTCAAGAACACATTGAGGTCCCACGGAGCCGTGGGAGGAACAAAGGGTAGTTGAATGTGCATAACCCCCTTTACAAAGGTCTGTACTTCAGGAAGTACCGCCAGTTGTTTCTGGAAGAAGATAGAGAGCCGAAATTTGAACCTTAATGGAGCCTAAACGTAGGCCCTTATCCACGGCTGCCTGCAGGAACAGTAGAAAACGGCCCAGACGAAATTACACAGGGGAATATTTTCTACCCTTGCACCAAGAAATGTATTTCTTCCAAATACGGTGGTAATGTTTGTTTGTAACCACCTTACGGGCCTGAATCACAGGACACAACCTTGGAAGGAAGACCCTTCCTGGTTAAAATCTCCCTCTCAGCTTCCAGGCTGTCAAACGTAGCTGCTGTAAGTCTGGATAGAAGAACGGTCCTTGTTGAAGAAGGTCCTCGAGAAGAGGCAGAGGCCAGGGTTCCTCCAACTACAAGGTCAGGAGGTCCGCATACCATGCCCGTCGAGGCCAATCCGGGGAAATGAGAATTGCCTGAACTCTTTCCTTTTTGAGTCATTTTAGAACTCTTGGAATGAGAGGAATTGGAGGAAACAAATAAACAAACTGGTAAGTCCACGGCATCGTCAGAGCATCTACCGCAACCGCCTGCGGATCAGGTCTGTCTGTGGACAACCCCACTGGTGAACAAGTTGTTGAAACACCTGAGGGTGGAGACAGCATTCCCCCAGATGGAGGTCGTGCCTGCTTAGGAAGTCCGCTTCCCAGTTGTCCACTCCTGGAATGTAAACCGCTGAGATGGTCCTTGTGTTGGCTTTCGCCCAGAGGAGTATTCTTTACAGCTCTCGCATTGCGCCCTGCTTCTTGTTCCTCCCTGTCGGTTGATGTACGCTACTTCCGTGGCGTTGTCCGACTGCACCTGAATGGCCTGATTCCGAAGGAGGCATGAGGCATGTGCTAGAGCATTGTAAATTGCTCTGAGTTCCAGGATGTTGACTGGAAGAGCAGATTCCTGAAACGATCATGTCCCCTGGAACTGCACCCCTTGGGTCACAACCCCCCAACCCTGGAGGCTGGCATCCGTTGTCAACAGCGTCCACGACTGGGTGTTGAAACTCCGACCCTCCACCAGATGGGAGGCTTGTAGGCACCATAGCAGGGATATCCATGCTTTCGGAGACAGGGTTATATGCTGATGCATGTGTAGGTGGATCCTGACCATTTGTCCAGCAAATCCACATGGAACCTGCCGTAATGGATCGCCTCGTAGAAGGCCACCACCTTGAATGCAAAGATGAATTGAGACCACGCAAAGGTTTCAGCACCAAACGGACCATAGACTAAATAGTGAAAGGCTTGTCCATTGGAAGGTAAACCTTCTGAGACACCGTATCCAGGATCATCCCCAGGAAGTGAAATTTCTGAGACGGTTCCAGGTGATATTTCTGGAAATTGAGAATCCATCCATGATCCGTAAGCAGACGAGTAGTCAAGTCGATACTGTGCAGCAGCTGTTCCCTGGACACCGCCTTTATCAGGAGATCGTTCAGGTATGGGATTATATGGACACCCATTATGCGCAATTGTAGCATCATCTCCGCAATGACCTTTGTGAATACCCTTGGGACTGTAGAGGGACCAAAGGGTAAGGCCTAAAATTGGAAATGCTGGTCCAGTACCGCGAACTTGAGGAACGCTTGGTGAGGGGGCCAAATTGGGCTATGTAGGTATGTGTTCTTGATATCCAGGGACACCAGAAACTCCACCTCCTCCAGATTTGCTACCACTGCTCTTGAATTTGAACACTCGAAGAAAAGGGTTCAGTAATTTGAGGTTCAAGATCGGTCATACAGACCCATCTGGCTTCGGAACTACAAAGAGACTTGAGTAAAAACCCCTTTGTGCACAGCTGAGGAGGTACTGGAACAGTAACTCCTGTAGAAAGCAGTTTTTGCACTGCCTCCTGTAAGGAAACGCTTGCTACCGGTGAAGCTGGTAAACCTGACCTGAAGAATCTGAGAGGAGGGAGTTCCTGGAATTCCACCCGGTATCCTTGGGATATGAGGTCCCTCACCCAAGGATCCCGACAGGACTCCTCCCATATGTGGGCAAAGTGTTGAAGGTGAGCACCTACCTGAAAGTCGCCTTTCTGCTGGGGCCAACCGTCACGTGGAGGGCTTTGTGGAAGAGGATCCAGAGGTCTGGTCTGCAGTTCCAGCAGCCGCTGGTTTTTATGGGACTTACCGCAAGTTCCTCTAGCAGCACTGGAGGCACCTCTGGCTTTGCCTCCGAAT
Source organism: Pseudophryne corroboree (assembly GCF_028390025.1). Classification (NCBI taxonomy): domain Eukaryota; kingdom Metazoa; phylum Chordata; class Amphibia; order Anura; family Myobatrachidae; genus Pseudophryne; species Pseudophryne corroboree. Next base: position 386,396,051 of record NC_086446.1, on the reverse strand, counting down.
CTGGCCACCCGAAAGGACTGCAGGGAGGTCCCATGATAGGGACGTCTAGCAGGTTGTGGGGCAGACGGCAGATATGTATATTTACCTGCAGTTGCCCGAGATAACCACTTGTTCAGTTCTTCCCCAAACAAGGCATCAGCTGTAAAAGGAAGGTTCTCAACCCCTTTTTTAGAATAAGCATCTACTGACCATTGTCGCAGCCACAGGGCTCTACGAGCCGATACAGCCATAGCAGTGGTACAGCCGTTAATGATAGTTCCTTAACAGCCCCATTCAATTTGCAACATCTTGGATATGTTGTAGTAATGTAACTATCTCGTCCTGAGGTAGTGTAAGTAGCCCTTTCAGAATCTCATCAGACCATTTTACCATGGCTCTAGAAATCCAGCCGCATACTATGGTAGGGCATTGGGCTACACCCGCTGCAGTGTAAATTGATTTAAGAGTGGTTTCAATCTTGGGATCAGCTGGGTCTTTAAGAGAAATGGCCCCAGGTTCAGGTAAAACAATCTTACGTGACAGCGTGGACAGAGGTATCCACTGTCGGCGGGATTTCCCAGATTTTGATATCCTCTGTAGGGAAAGGAAATGAATTTAGCACCCATTTAGGGGTAATAATTTTTGTGTCAGGATTTATCCATGCTGCCTTAGCCAGGGAATCTAATTCCTTAGAAACCAGGAAGGTTGCAGAGGACTTTGGTTTCACATTAAAAAACTCCTCCTCTGTCTGTTCTGCTTCCTTATCTGGGATATTGAGCACCTCTCTAATAGCATAAATGAGGGCCTCAACTCCTGGGGACAGGTAATGATACTAGTCCACCCCAGCATCTCCTTCATCAAACTATGGTAGTTCCGAATCAGTCAGATTGCAATAATTGTGGGAGAGTGTGTTTATGAGAAACCAACAGTGGGGGCTGAGGTGCCCTCCTGTGGTCGGGAGCAGCTAACATGAAAGTGTCCATAGACCGTTTCAGGGTTCGCCTTTCTTGTTTAGTCGTAGCCATCTCTGAATTAATACTTGTAATCATAGTTTTAAATAATTCCATCCACTCAGGTTCCTGCACATTACTACCCTGTGAAGGTAGTGAGCATTGGGTACACATTAGGGACCCCTGTGAAGAAGGTGTAAACCTAGCCTTGCATAAAGTACACACAGATTTATTTGCAGACATGCTTGAGCAGAAAACACACAGATTAGTATGAAACAGTGTGCAGTATTAGGGAGATGGTTATCCAAGACTACCCTGAATGGAGGATTGGGACCAGCACACCCCACCACAGGCCGAGCAGCTCCCCGCTAATTTTCCACACAGCGGTATAACCGCTGACTATGTGCTCCCCCCTTCACTATAACCCCTTGGTACCAGTTACAATGGTGATTCAGTGGGTCCTGTGGAGGAGCAGTCTCTGCAAGAAGCCTAGTCAAATCAGCAGCAGCAGGAAATGGCACAGTTTAGCCTCTGGTCCTGCTCTCCAGGAAGCCCCACACCCATAATGGCGCACGGTCCCTACAGGTTATTTATACTGGCTTACTCCGTTTGTGTGTAAAAAGAGAGTGCGCAACCCTCTTTTACTATAATGCCAGTGTGGGTACGCAGCGGGCACCGCGGCCTGTAGCCTGTAGACTAGTTGCCAACCAGTGTGCCTGAAAATAAACTAAAACAAATTTCTGAAGAAAACTCTGGAGAGCAACAGAATGCACCTGGCTCCTTGGGCACATTTTCTAAACGGAGGAGTCTGCTGGGAAGGGCATAGAGGGGAGGAGTCAGCACACACTATTAATTTCTTAAAGTGCCAGGCTCCAGTGGACCTGATCTACACCCCATGGTAATCAACTATTCCCCAGTATCCACTAGGATGTTCGAGAAAATTAATTTATTACAGTTTGGAATAAAGTCTGTAACATAACAAAATGTGGAAAAAGCAAAGCGATGTGAATACTTTCTGGATGCACTGTATTTCCACAAATAAATGTCTGCATCACTCAACTGGGCAGATTCAAATGTTGCACATGCCCCCTGCTGGCCGTCTATAGTAATGGCATATATCGCAGCTATTCAATTGTTGCTGCAATCAGACGACCATTAGCATTTTACACAGTTGATAGCTCTGGGTTTAGCCTCTCAAACAGGAGGGAAGAGAGTTTGAGTGGTCTCGAAACTGGTTATGTGGTGGAAGGGTACGCTTTGATGAACAGGTGGGTTTCCAGTGCTTGTTTGAAGCTCTGCAAGGTCAGGGAGAGAGTATGACCTTGCACTGTCCTAAATAAATATGCTTACCAATGTTTAAATAGCATTTCAGCATTTTAAAACCGAGACGTACTGTATGGGAATGGTTGCTTTCCCATACTTGTTCAGAAGATGACAAACTAGCCCTAAAATAAAGGATAAAATGAGAATACTGCTGTAAAGCACTGCTTCTCCAGATGCATACAGATCACATCACTTTGTTTTTCTGCTTCAAATTTTTACTTTTATTATGTGTTTATACTGGCCATGGAAAGAACACCGAATACCCCTTACGGTGAATACCCACTTGCCGAGAAAGTAAACGACGTTGCTCATTTTCATCCTTCCTGAACAACGTTGTTTACTTTCTCTGCACGTGTGTATGCTGGCGACGACGGGTGATGCGCAGCCCTGCAGGTCGTTAACGACCCTCGCTGTCAGCCATGCATGTAGCTCAATTTGTACTGTCGTCCAAGAGCTGCATGCAGGGCCCAGCCGTGACATGACGTCACGGAGCAATATGGTCATATCGATCAGTGTGTATGCACTGCCGCCGACCACCTGGCACGGGAGGGGGAAACACTAGGCGACGTCACTCATAGAGCACATTGCCTAGTGTGTACCCACCTTTAGGTACAACTCCATCCAATACAGACAGCATAGTGAATACATGCCAGGAAGGCCTTCTCTGTGTCAGAATGATGCCAGAAAGATTATGCAATAGCTGGCATTTAGTAAAAGTTGCAGTAGAGGATGTATTACCAATAACATAAAATTGATCAAAGTTGGGAAAATCTAATTTCCTAATTCATAAAAACATCACTTAAGAGTCTATTAGGCATTAGTTGTAGAAGTGCTATATGATTCATTTACATTACCTATGCAACTTGCCTATTACTCTGGCTCATAGACCATTATCCTATTATATGTAAAGTAGCCGAAAGTAAAGAATTAGGAGTAAGGCATTCTAGCTCAATATAAAGAAAAATCTGTTTTGGGGAGTGGAATGAAACAATTCTTTATGGTTTATAATGTACAGTAGTAAAATACAATACTTACACAATGCTGATCCGGATTCAGTATGTATTTCCGGTGGTTCCCTCGCAGGATCACTGTGCATTGGGCCCAGTGGTGACCGACACTATTCTATTCCCCATCAGGTGGCGGCGAGGACCACTACCTGAGTGGGAACTTGGGGCTGCGGTCGGATTCTGACTGCCGGTAGTCCGTTTCATGAATTCCAACAGCAGGCAAATTGACTGCATCCCTGCTGATCCACCTCATGTTCATTATTATTGTGGTACTGCCCAACTGGGAAAGCTGTTAAATACCAAGCATACTAAATATGCAATGATGTTTTAAACATCCATAAAACTTAGTAACTGCAGTCTAATAAGCCAATTATTATTTAATAATTAATATCTCAATATTTCTTATCCAGCTACAGTAGGTCCCCAAACCATCTTGGGCACACCCTCTGTGCACACAATTAAGAAACTGTACTATAAGGATTGTTGACAAGTGTCTAACACTGCAATGTAGCTAGGATAGATGAAAGTTATACCCGTTGCCATACAGCCTCCTGGCCTGTGAATGCAAGCGCCAAGTTAATTCCATTAAGTGCCATCCAGTCGATCTCTTTCTCCCATCTAGCCCAGTCCCACCACACAAATGAATAACTGGAGGTGCAGACGTTTTGGTAGTAGCGGAACCTAGAAACAGAACAGAGAAGTATGTGAGAAATTAAAGAACCAAAGTGTGTACCTACTCTCTTGCTCTTAAAAGATTCCTGAATAGACATGAAGTGTGTGTATATGTGCAGAGAAGTAGAAAAATCTGAAAAGTAGCACTGCGCAAAAGTCCAACCTCCTGCCACTCGTTTCCAAAACAAACTATTAATGCAACACCTACTTCTGTAGATTCTCAAATATGGGGTGGCTCTCTCAGACTCCAGCAAGATGAGACCAGCTTCCCACAATCTGGTCAATGCCGGTCTTTGCTGTCCATTTCCTATGCTCTGGACTGCTTGATGACATGATTTACGTTGAATGTGGTCATTGTGGGAACGGGACAGTAATCACGTCCATGTATGATGGGGTGCAAGGCCATTAAGATGTAATCACTACACCACCCCCAACTCCGATCATTGAAAGTTGTTTATTGGACCATTCCATGAAATGTCCCTTACGCGATACTAAAAAAAAGAAATAAATCTGTAGCCGTGTGCAAGTTTTCAACATAGATTACAAGTTAAATTATAGCTCTCATAGGTTCTTTTAAAAAAAAAAAAAAAAACACCCACAGATTCTTAATACAAATAGTTAAGCAGAATTATCTAGAGAAAGTTTCCTCTTTATCCTGTATGTGACATACGTTTGCCCTATTTCATAACCACCTCTATGTACAACTGGATACTTCTTAATCTATTACATAAATGGCTAACAGAGTGCTGCCAGTATGATTTGAACTATCACTAAGTGTTCAGAAAAACTTCAATTGAAAGTGTGATTGCGTAGTGTGGCATGTGCCCAGCTAGTGTGGGTAATATACACTGTATGCTGGTCAATGTGGGATGGTAGAGTGTTTTCAGGGGTTGGCAACGTATACTGGTCATTGAAGCTGTGCAGCCTGAAAAAACAGCCTCTGGAAATTTCAATGTTGACAGCTATATGAATAGCAGAAGTCTTTTTTTTTGGGGGGGGGGGGGGGGGGGCGGGGGGTTTATTTAAAATTCTGACATAAAATGTTTGTTGAAATAAAGTTAGATTTCACAGTTAGTTGTTAAAAAATAAATCCCCAAAACTCTGATCTTAAATTATTTTTTAACATCGAAATTGAAGTTACACTGTAGGGACAGTTAAACGTTTTGTGTTTTCCCCCCCCCCCTTAGATCTATATTAAGGATTTGAAACATTTAAAATGAATTCTGCAGAAAAGATTTCTAAGTTTTTTTAACTAGGAGAAATGAGGTATGTAGGTTTAGGTTTCGAAAATTCAAGTGTTTTTTTTTAAATCTTTTAAATAGGCACTCTTATTATATATTTAAGAAAAAAGCAGTAAGTGTAGAGACTGATCAAAACATCAGGACTAAATAAGTACTAATTGGAAAGAAAGATGCAGGATGATTTGGTTCCAAAAGATAGACATAAAGGTGTTATCTGCATTATGCTTGCATTGCATTTCACGGTGAGTGACATTGTACATTATATTTATTACTAGTAAAACCACCAGAATCTAAAATAAAACCACCAAAAATCTTTGTTGAGAATGAATTAAGCAAACTTACCCACTGGCATTTTCATTAGACATTTTTAGGAGGGTTTTTAGCATTGCCTGTAGGCTTCCCTGTATATTTCCCCGAGTATGGGTCCTTGGGTCGACAACTTAGGTCGACCGTCATTAGGTCAACTACTGAAGGTCGACATGGGCATTAAGTCGACATGTACTGGGTAGGTGAAAAGGTCAACATGAATTTATGGACTTTTTTGTGTGTTTTCTTCGTAAAGTGACGTGGAACCCCAATTAGTGCAGTGTGTCCCCTCGCATTCGGGCAAGGTTACCATTCCCAACTGTAGTCCACGTGGATCGTAAAGTATGAAAAAATAAGAATTTACTCACCGGTAATTCTATTTCTCGTAGTCCGTAGTGGATGCTGGGAACTCCGTAAGGACCATGGGGAATAGCGGGCTCCGAAGGAGGCTGGGCACTCTAGAAAGATCTTAGACTACCTGGTGTGCACTGGCTCCTCCCACTATGACCCTCCTCCAAGCCTCAGTTAGGTACTGTGCCCGGACGAGCGTACACAATAAGGAAGGATTTTGAATCCCGGGTAAGACTCATACCAGCCACACCAATCACACCGTACAACTCGTGATATGAAACACAGTTAACAGTATGAAACAATAGAGCCTCTCAACAGATGGCTCAACAATAACCCGATTTAGTTAACCATAACTATGTACAAGTATTGCAGATAAACCGCACTTGGGATGGGCGCCCAGCATCCACTACGGACTACGAGAAATAGAATTACCGGTGAGTAAATTCTTATTTTCTCTAACGTCCTAGTGGATGCTGGGAACTCCGTAAGGACCATGGGGATTATACCAAAGCTCCCAAACGGGCGGGAGAGTGCGGATGACTCTGCAGCACTGAATGAGAGAACTCCAGGTCCTCCTCAGCCAGGGTATCAAATTTGTAGAATTTTGCAAACGTGTTTGCCCCTGACCAAGTAGCTGCTCGGCAAAGTTGTAAAGCCGAGACCTCTCGGGCAGCCGCCCAAGATGAGCCCACCTTCCTTGTGGAATGGGCATTGACAGATTTTGGCTGTGGCAGGCCTGCCACAGTATGTGCAAGCTGAATTGTACTACAAATCCAACGAGCAATAGTCTGCTTAGAAGCAGGAGCACCCAGCTTGTTAGGTGCATATAGGATAAACAGCGAGTCAGATTTTCTGACTCTAGCCGTTCTGGAAACATATTTTCAGTGCCCTGACAACGTCTAGCAACTTGGAGTCCTCCAAGTCCCTAGTAGCCTAGGCACCACAATAGGCTGGTTCAGGTGAAACGCTGACACCACCTTTGGGAGAAACTGGGGACGAGTCCTCAATTCTGCCCTATCCATATGGAAAATCAAATAAGGGCTTTTACAAGACAAAGCCGCCAACTTTGATACTCGCCTGGCAGAAGCCAAGGCCAATAACATAACCACCTTCCACGTGAGATATTTCAGATCCACGGTTTTTAGTGGTTCAAACCAATGTGATTTTAAGAAACTCAACACCACGTTGAGATCCCAAGGTGCCACAGGAGGCACAAACGGGGGCTGACTCTGCAGCACTCCTTTTATAAATGTCTGAACTTCAGGTACTGAAGCTAGTTCTTTTTGAAAGAAAATCGACAGAGCCGAGATCTGTACCTTAATGGAACCCAATTTAAGGCCCATAGTCACTCCTGCTTGCAGGAAATGCAGAAATCGACCTAGTTGAAATTCCTCTGTTGGGGCCCTTTCGGCCTCACACCATGCAACATATTTTCGCCATATGCGGTGATAATGAGTTGCTGTAACCTCTTTCCTGGCTTTAGTAAGCGTAGGAATGACTTCCTCCGGAATGCCCTTTTCCTTCAGGATCCGGCGTTCAACCGCCATGCCGACAAACGCAGCTGCGGTAAGTCTTGGAACAGACAGGGCCCCTGCTGCCGCAGGTCCTGTCTGAGTGGCAGAGGCCATGGGTCCTCTGATATAAATTCTTGAAGTTCTGGGTACCAAGCTCTTCTTGGCCATCCACGAGTATCGTTCTTACTCCTCGCCTTCTTATTATTCTCAGTACCTTTGGTATGAGAGGCAGAGGGGAGAACACATAAACCGACTGGTACACCCACGGTGTTACCAGAGCGTCCATAGCTATCGCCTGAGGGTCCCTTGACCTGGTGCAATATCTTTTATAGCTTTTTGTTGAGGCGGGACGCCATCATGTCCACCTGTGGCCTTTCCCAATGGTGTACAATCCTATTGGAAGACTTCTGGAGGAAGTCCCCATTCTCCCGGGTGGAGGTCGTGTCTGTTGAGAAGATCTGCTTCCCAGTTGTCCACTCCGGGAATGAACACTGCTGACAGTGCTAACACATGATTTTCCGCCTATCGGAGAATCCTTGTGGCTTCTGCCATCGCCATCCTGCTTCTTGTGCTGCCCTGTTGGTTTACATGGGCGACTGCCGTGATGTTGTCTGATTGGATCAGTACCGGCTGGTTTTGAAGCAGAGGCCTTGCCGGCCTCAGGGCATTGTAAATGGCCCTCAGGTCCAGAATATTTATGTGTAGGGAAATAACCTGACTTGACCAAAGTCCCTGGAAATTTCTTCCCTGTGTGACTGCCTCCCAGCCTCAAAGGCTGGAATCCATGGTCACTAGGACCTAGTCCTGTATGCCGAACCTGCGGCCCTCTTGAAGATGGGCACTCTGCAGCCACCACAGTAGAGATACCCTGGTCCTTGGAGACAGGGTTATCAGCCTATGCATCGGAAGATGCGATCCGGACCACTTGTCCAACAGGTCCCTCTGAAAAGTTCTTGTATGGAACCTGCCTAATGGGATTGCTTCGTAGGAAGCTACCATTTTTCCCAGGACTCGCGTGCAATGATGCACCGCTGCCTATTTTGGCTTCAGGAGGTCTCTGACTAGAGATGACAACTCCTTGGCTTTCTCCTCCGGGAGAAACACTATTTCTGGTTTATGTCCAGAACCATCCCCAGGAACAGTAGACGTGTCATAGGAACCAGCTGTGACTTTGGACTGTTTAGAATCCAACCATGCTGTTGTAGCACTTTCCAAAATAGTGCTACCCCGACTACCAACTGCTCCTTGGACTTCGCCCTTATAACGAGATTGTCCAAGTACGGGATAATTACAACTCCCTTTTTTTGAAGGAGTATCAACATTTCGGCCATTACCTTGATAAAACACCCTCGGTGCCATGTACAGTCCAAACGGCAGTGTCTGGACTTGGTAATGGTAATCCTGTACCACAAATCTGAGGTACTCCTGGCGAGGATGGTAAATGGGGACATGCAGGTAAGCATCCTTGATGTCCCAGGATACCATGTAATCCCCCTCGTCCAGGCTTGGAATAACCGCCCTGAGTGATTCCATCTTGAACTTGAATTTTTGTGTTCAAGGATTTTAAATATAAAATGGGTCACACCGAACCATGCGGTTTCGGTACCCCAACCCGTGTGGAATAGTAACCCCGTCCTTGTTGAAGTAGGGGCACCTTGAGTATTACCTGCTGAGAATACCGCTTATTAATTGCCTCTAGCACAGCCTCCCTGCCTGAGGGAGTTGTCAGCAAGGCATATTTTAGGAAACGGCTGGGGGGAGACATCTCTAATTCCAGCTTGTACCCCTGAAATACTACTTGAAAGAAACAGGGATCCACCTGTGAGCGAGCCCACTAATTGCTGAAATTTTTTGAGACGGCCCCCCACCGTACCTGGCTACATCTGTGGAGCACCCGCGTCATGGTGTGGCCTCACAGGAGGCGGGGGAAGAATCTTGATTCTGGGAACAGGCTGACTGGTGCAGCTTTTTTCCCTCTACCCTTGTCTCTGTACAGAAAGGAAGCGCCATTTGACCCGCTTGCTTTTCTGAAGCCGAAAGGACTGTACCTTTGTCTGTGAGGAAACCTGAGGTAAAATTATTTCTTCCCAGCAGTTGCTGTGGATACGAGGTCCCAGAGACCATCCCCAAATAATTCCTCACCCTTATAAGGCTCTCTATGCGCTTTTTAAGTCAGCATCACCTGTCCAGTGACAGGTCTCTAATACCCTCCTGACAGAATGGACATTACATTTATTTTGGATGCCAGCCGGCAAAATATCCCTCTGTGCATCCCCCATATATAAGACGACGTCTTTAATATGTTTTTATGTTTGCCAACTAGTATCCCTGTTTGACAGGGTCACCGACCACGCTGCAGCAGCACTATCTGCAGGTCTCAGTCTAGTACCTGAGTGTGTAAATACAGACTTCAGGATAGCCTCCTGTTTTTTATCAACAGGTACCTATTAAAGTGGCCGTATCCTAAGACGGCAGTGCCACCTTTTTTGACAAACGTGTGAGCGCCTTATCCACCCTAGGGGATATCTCCCAGCGTAACTTATCCACCTGGCGGGAAAGGGTACGCCATCAGTAACTTTTTATAAATTACCAGTTTCTTAACGGGGGAACCCACGCTTTCACACACTTCATTTATTCATCTGATGGGGGAAACAAAACACTGCCTGTTTTTTCTCCCCAAACCTAAAACCCATTTTTAGAGGTGCTTGGGTTAAAGTCAGAAATGTATAACACATTTTTTATTGCCGGGATCACGTCACGGATGTTCCTAGTGGATTGTGTATATGTCTCCACCTTGTCGACACTGGAGTCAGACTCCGTGTCGCCATCTGTGTCTGCCATCTGAGAGAGCGGGCGTTTTTGAGCCCCTGATGGCCTTTGAGACGCCTGGGCAGGCGCGGGCTGCGAAGCCGGCTGTCCCACAGCTGTTACGTCATCCACCCTTTTATGCAAGGAGTTGACACTGTCGGTTAATACCTTTCACCTATCCATCCACTCTGGTGTCGGCCCCACAGGGGGCGACATCACATATATCGGCCTCTGTTCTGTCACCATATAAGCCTCCTCATTCAACATGTCGACACAGCCGTACCGACACACCGCAGACACACAGGGAATGCTCTAAACGAGGACAGGACCCACAAAAGCCCTTTGGGGGGACAGAGTAAGAGTATGCCAGCACACACCAGAGCGCTATATATATACAGGGACTAACTGAGTTATGTCCCTAATAGCTTTTATATAATATACTGTATACAGTGCCAAATTTAATGCCCCCCCCTCTCTTTTCCCTCTTACTGTGCAGGGAAGAGCCAGGGAGCTTCCCTCCAGCCGAGCTGTGAGAGAAAAATGGCGCCAGTGTGCTGAGGAGATAGGCTCCGCCCCTTTTTCGCGGCCTATTCTCCCGTTTTTTATGGAATTCTGGCAGGGGTATTTACCTCATATATAGCCCCTGGGGCCATATATTGAGGTATTTTAGCCAGCCAAGGTGTTTTTATTGCTGCCTCAGGGCGCCCCCCCCAGCGCCCTGCACCCTCAGTGACCGGAGTGTGAAGTGTGTGAGAGGAGCAATGGCGCACAGCTGCAGTGCTGTGCGCTACCTTGGTGAAGACAGAGTCTTCATGCCGCCGATTTTCCGGACCATCTTCTTGCTTCTGGCTCTGTAAGGGGGACGGCGGCGCGGCTCCGGGACCGAACATCAAGGCTGGGCCTGCGGTCGATCCCTCTGGAGCTAATGGTGTCCAGTAGCCTAAGAAGCCCAATCCGGCTGCAAGCAGGCGAGTTCGCTTCTTCTCCCCTTAGTCCCTCGCTGCAGTGAGCCTGTTGCCAGCAGGTCTCACTGAAAATAACAAATTCTAAGACTATAACTTTCTAAGAGCTCAGGAGAGCCCCTAGTGTGCATCCAACCTCGGCCGGGCACGAAATCTAACTGAGGCTTGGAGGAGGGTCATAGTGGGAGGAGCCAGTGCACACCAGGTAGTCTAAGATCTTTCTAGAGTGCCCAGCCTCCTTCGGAGCCCGCTATTCCCCATGGTCCTTACGGAGTTCCCAGCATCCACTAGGACGTTAGAGAAAGTAAAAAAAATTAAGAAAAAAAAAAGTGACTTCCAGTGGGCCAAGCATGGCTGCATTTTATCTGGGCTCTGGACATCAACATTTCAACTTGCCTGTAACAGGGAATTTTCGGACCAATTTCCCCCCTCCAAGTTGATTATAGCAGTGCCGCAACATTAAGAAGTGGTTTGTTTCTGTTGTCTGGTCTGGAGTCCGTTTCTCTGCCGGAGTCAAGCCTGCAAAGCACAGGCATATATGACCGCGCCCCCCCCCCCCATATCTTGGGCATGAAAAGCTGGGAGATGCCTGGAGCCTCTCCTGCTGTCACTGACATCTCTGCCTTGCCTGTCTTTCCCTGCATCAGAGATTGTTAAGCTACCTGAGAGCAAGACAGTGTACAGCTGTCTCACAGGTCCACTGCGCTTGGACAATCTTTTTAAAAGGACTTGTGAACCGCCTACAGCTTGCGCTCTACGGACCTCCCTGCTGTTTACATCTCCGAGGTGGGTGCGCTCCTGCACTCCTCTCCAGGTCTCGGTCTTTTAGTGCTGCAACTTACAGGTACTGGACTTGCCCTAGTAACGTTTCTACTTTTGTCTTGTTGCTATATATTGTGGCAGCTACCACCACAATTCAAACACCATGACCATTCACGGATCTCCCCAGTCGTGTACTAGCTACCCTCCACGCTATTTTCTACTCACTCAGTTTCAGCACTATCTGGCATGGTGTGTGTGGATGCTGAATTTATTACTCACTTTGCAATAGAATTGAGTAACATCCTCCTATCCTACTTAGACGATCGATTTTATCATCTGCTGTCTCCTATAAGCCTTACTACAGAATTACATAATATTCCCTCTGATGCTGTCGCTCCCTTGGATGACTCCGAAATGGATGTCCCTCCCGTGACAGCGGTAACTGTATCCGTCACCTTGAATCCTCTGCATATTAAGGGAGATGATCTCCTGAATACTCCATCATCTCTACAAGACCATGTACATTCCAGTTTCTGGACGGACTCGGATTCATTGTTTGCGAGAACGGATGGTTTGGAGCCTATTCCCTGCCCAGCACAGGTCCCGACCTGTACTCCTATTTTGAACTCACCCAGACTTCCATACTGTGATACTGCTTCCCCCCCTGAGACGCAACTGATTAACGTCTGTAACCCTGCATTTAACATTTTTCGTTCTTGGTGAAAACACTCAGATATTGGAATGTTGATATTGTTTGCCCGGCAAAATGTCTTACTACCCGTTAAGTATAATTCATCTCTCTCTCAGGGTCTTTTAGGGGCCGTCACCTAAACAGATAACCAAATATTTATGTTATTTTGCTTCTACTCTGACAGACCCATTTTTACGACCCTGACTTTAGCATTTGACAAATAACATTCCAGACTGGTTTGCTCGTGCATTTCTTTTCATTTTAGCTCTTAATATCCCACTCCCCCCACCCCCCTTCTTATTCCTGTTTTTGTTTAACTACTAGTCCATAATAACCAGTTTGTTCGTTCGTAGATTCTCTCTAATTAATGCCTGGTTATGTTTTTGTTTCCTTGTTGTATTATCACAGTCAAAAAGACAAAAATCAATGTTTGTCAGACCGTGAGCTATGGTTGCAGCTCCCGTTCCCCTAGCTAAAGTTTGGAAAATGTAGAAAAGTTGAAGGTTTGAGGTTTTGCATCACTTAAGTTAACTCATACTAAACAAAATTGTTCCTTTAATCTTTTTTCTCTTATATACAAATACTTGTTGTTAAATTGGACCTGCTGTGTTCCTTATGGTATATACAGTATAAGCTGCTTGTTGTACACATTGAAGTATTATGCCTGTTATTTTATTCTTGAGTATGTATATGATCTACTTGTGGAATATATAACTTGTATTGATGCAAGTGCCTCAATAAAAAATATATTAAATAAAGAAAAAAATATATGTGAAAAACGAATGTCGACCTTTTGACCTGTCGACCTAGTACGTCGCCCTAATGACCATGTCAACCTTCAGTGGTTGACCTTATAACTGTCGACCTGAGTTGTGTCGACCTAACGACTGTATCCCATTTCCCTGCAGTAAGGACCTACAAAAATGGTACAAATAGCTTTCCAAGACAACTCAACCACAATGCTAAAAACACTCCTTGGCAGCACAAAAAAAACATGGTTACTGTCATGCCCATTTACATGCATCAAAATACACATAAAGAGTAATTAAAACTCCAGTGATTATGAGCAACTGGTTTGGTGTGCTCTATGTCTGCGATTATTATTATCATCATCATTATTACTGATAATAATAATAAGAAGAATTTACTCACCGGTAATTCTATTTCTCGTAGTCCGTAGTGGATGCTGGGGACTCCGTAAGGACCATGGGGAATAGACGGGCTCCGCAGGAGACTGGGCACTCTAAAGAAAGATTCAGTACTATCTGGTGTGCACTGGCTCCTCCCTCTATGCCCCTCCTCCAGACCTCAGTTAGGGAAACTGTGCCCGGAAGAGCTGACACTACAAGGAAAGGATTTGGAATCCAGGGTAAGACTCATACCAGCCACACCGTATAACTTGTGATAACCATACCCAGTTAACAGTATGAACAACAACTGAGCCTCAATCAACAGATGGCTCATAACAATAACCCTTTAGTAAGCAATAACTATATACACGTATTGCAGAAGAAGTCCGCACTTGGGACGGGCGCCCAGCACCCACTACGGACTACGAGAAATAGAATTACCGGTGAGTAAATTCTTATTTTCTCTGACGTCCTAGTGGATGCTGGGGACTCCGTAAGGACCATGGGGATTATACCAAAGCTCCCAAACGGGCGGGAGAGTACGGACGACTCTGCAGCACCGAATGAGCAAACTCAAGGTCCTCCTCTGCCAGGGTATCAAACTTGTAGAACTTAGCAAATGTGTTTGAACCCGACCAAGTAGCAGCTCGGCAAAGCTGTAAAGCCGAGACCCCTCGGGCAGCCGCCCAAGAAGAGCCCACCTTCCTTGTGGAATGGGCTTTTACCGATTTTGGATGCGGCAATCCAGCCGCAGAGTGAGCCAGCTGAATCGTGCTACAGAACCAGCGAGCAATAGTCTGCTTCGAAGCAGGAGCGCCAACCTTGTTGGCTGCATACAGAATAAACAGCGAGTCAGACTTTCGGACTCCCGCCGTTCTGGAAACATACATTTTCAAAGCCCGGACTACGTCCAGCAACTTGGAATCCTCCAAGTCCCTAGTAGCCGCAGGCTCCACAATAGGTTGGTTCAAATGAAACGATGATACCACCTTAGGGAGAAATTGGGGACGAGTCCTCAATTCTGCCCTGTCTATATGGAAGATCAGATAGGGGCTTTTACATGACAAAGCCGCCAATTCTGACACGCCTAGCCGAAGCTAAGGCCAATAGCATGACCACTTTCCACGTGAGATATTTTAGCTCCACGGTCTTAAGTGGCTCAAACCAGTGGGATTTCAGGAAATCCAACACAACGTTAAGATCCCAAGGTGCCACTGGTGGCACAAAAGAAGGCTGAATATGCAGCACTCCCTTTACAAACGTCTGAACCTCAGGCAGTGAAGCCAGTTCTTTTTGAAAGAAAATGGATAGGGCCGAGATCTGAACCTTTATGGACCCTAATTTGAGGCCCATAGTCACACCTGACTGTAGGAAATGCAGAAAACGACCCAACTGGAAGTCCTCTGTAGGGGCCTTACTGGCCTCACACCAAGCAACATATTTCCGCCATATGCGGTGATAATGCTTTGCTGTCACATCCTTCCTAGCTCTTATCAGCGTAGGAATTACTTCATCCGGTATACCCTTTTCCGCTAGGATCCGGCGTTCAACCGCCATGCCGTCAAACGCAGCCGCGGTAAGTCTTGGAACAGACAGGGCCCCTGCTGCAACGGGTGGTCTTCTGTTTGCCGGCGGTCGGGCTCCCGGCGCTCAGTATACCGGCGCCGGGAGCCCGACAGCCGGCATACAGACACTTATTTTCCCTCGTGGGGGTCCACGACCCCCATAGAGGGAGAATAAAATAGTGTGGCGCGCGTAGCGCGCCACCGTGCCCGTAGCGTGGCGAGCGCAGCGAGCCCGCAAGGGGCTCATTTGCGCTCGCCAAGCCGGCGGTCGGGCTCCCGGCGCCGGGATGCTGGTCGCCGGGAGCCCGACCGCCGGCCAGCCGTAGTGAACCCGCTGCAACAGGTCCTGTCTGAGAGGCAGAGGCCATGGGTCCTCTGTGACCATCTCTTGAAGTTCTGGGTACCAAGTCCTTCTTGGCCAATCCGGAACAATGAGTATTGTTCTCACTCCTCTTTTTCTTACTATTCTCAGTACCTTGTGTATGAGAGGAAGAGGAGGAAACACATATACCGACTGGAACACCCACGGAGTTACCAGTGCGTCCACAGCTATCGCCTGAGGGTCCCTTGACCTGGCGCAATATTTTTTTAGCTTTTTGTTTAGGCGGGACGCCATCATGTCCACCTGTGGCCGTTCCCACCGATTTGCAATCTGCTCGAAGACTTCTTGATGAAGTCCCCACTCTCCCGGGTGGAGGTCGTGCCTGCTGAGGAAGTCTGCTTCCCAGTTGTCCACTCCCGGAATGAACACTGCTGACAGTGCTTGTACGTGATTCTCCGCCCAACGAAGAATCCTTGTGGCTTCCGCCATCGCCACCCTGCTTCTTGTGCCGCCCTGTCGGTTTACATGGGCGACTGCCGTGATGTTGTCTGACTGAATCAGCACTTGTTGGTCTCGAAGCAGGGGCTCCGCTTGACTCAGGGCGTTGTATATGGCCCTTAATTCCAGTATGTTTATGTGCAGACGAGTCTCCTGACTTGACCACAGCCCCCTGGAAGTTTCTTCCCTGAGTGACTGCCCCCCATCCGCGGAGGCTTGCATCCGTGGTCACCAGGACCCAGTCCTGTATGCCGAACCTGCGGCCCTCGAGAAGATGAGCACTCTGCAGCCACCACAGAAAAGACACCCTGGCCCTCGGGGACAGGGCGATCAGCCGATGCATCTGAAGATGCGATCTGGACCACTTGTCCAACAGATCCCACTGAAAGATCCTGGCATGGAACCTGCCGAAAGGAATGGCTTCGTATGACGCTACCATCTTTCCCAGGACTCGCGTGCAGTGATGCACCGACACCTGCTTTGGTTTCAGGAGATCCCTGACCATGGTCACTAACTCCTGAGCCTTCTCCTCCGGGAGAAATACCTTCTTCTGTTCTGTGTCCAGAATCATGCCCAGGAAGGGCAGACGCGTCGTAGGAATCAGCTGCGACTTTGGAATATTCAGAATCCAGCCGTGCCGTAGCAACACTTCCTGAGAGTGCGCTACGCTGACCAACAACTGCTCTCTGGACCTCGCCTTTATGAGGAGATCGTCCAAGTACGGGATAACTAACTCCTTGCTTCCGGAGAAGTACCATCATCTCCGCCATTACCTTGGTAAAGACTCTCGGTGCCGTGGATAGACTAAAAACGGCAACGTCTGGAATTGGTAATGACAGTCCTGTACCACAAACCTGAGGTACTCCTGGTGAGGCGGATAAATGGGGACATGCAAGTACGCATCTTTGATGTCCAGAGATACCATAAAATCCCCCTCTTCCAGGCTGGCAATGACCGCTCTACGCGATTCCATTTTGAACCTGAACTTTTTCATGTAAATGTTCAAGGATTTTAAATTTAGAATGGGTCTTACCGAACCGTCCGGTTTCGGTACCACAAACAGTGTGGAATAGTAACCCCTTCCCTGCTGAAGAGGGGGTACCATTATTATCACTTGCTGGAGGTACAGCTTGTGAATAGCCGTCAGGACTATCTCCCTCCCCGTGGGAGAAGCTGGCAAGGCGGATTTTAGGTAACGGTGAGGGGGCGTCACTTCGAATTCCAGCTTGTATCCCTGAGATACAATTTGTGTAGCCCAAGGATCCACTTGTGAGCGCACCCACTGGTTGCAGAAATGTCGGAGACGCACCCCCACCGCTCCTGGCTCCGCCTGTGGAGCCCCAGCGTCATGCGGTGGACTTAGTGGAAGCAGGGGAGGACTTTTGTTCCTGAGTACTGGCTGCATGGTGCAGCTTCTTTCCTCTACCCCTGCCTCTGGCAAGAAAGGATGCACCTCTGACTCTCTTGCTTTTTTGAGAACGAAAGGACTGCATTTGGTAATACGGTGCTTTCTTAGGCTGTGAGGAAACCTGTGGCAAGAAAGTAGACTTTCCAGCTGTCGCTGTGGATACGAGGTCTGAGAGACCGTCTCCAAACAATTGCTCACCCTTATAAGGCAAAACCTCCATGTGTTTTTTTAGAGTCGGCATCCCCTGTCCATGGCCGAGTCCATAAGACCCTCCTGGCAGAAATGGACATTGCATTTATTCGAGAGCCCAGCAGGCAAATGTCCCTCTGCGCATCCCGCATATATAAGACGACGTCTTTAATATGGCTAAGTGTTAGCAATACGGTATCCCTGTCCAGGGTATCCAACCCCTCTGACAGAGTATCTGTCCATGCTGCAACAGCACTGCACATCCAAGCTGAAGCAATAGCCGGTCTCGGTAGAGTACCAGAGTGTGTATACACAGACTTCAAGATACCTTCCTGCTTCCTATCCGCAGGTTCCTTTAGGGCGGTCGTATCCTGAGACGGCAGGGCCACTCTTTTAGATAAGCGCGTCAGGGCCTTGTCAACCCTAGGGGAGGATTCCCAGCGTAACCTATCCGTTGGTGGGAAAGGGTACGCCATAAGTATTCTCTTGGGAATCACCACGCTTCTTCACATAACTCATTTAATTCATGTGACGGGGGAAAAGTCACTGGCTGCTTTTTCTCCCCAAACATATTTACCCTCTTGTCAGGGACAGGGTCAGCCTCTGAAATGTGTAATACATTTTTCATTGCAATAATCATGTATCGGATGGCCTTAGTCATTTTGGGCTTTAATAGTGCCTCATCCTCGTCGACGCTGGAGTCGGACTCCGTGTCGACATCTGTGTCAACCAACTGAGATAGTGGGCGTTTTTGAGACGCTGACGGCCTCTGAGGCGCCTGGGCAGGCCCGGGTTGAAAGCCCGGCTGTCCCCCGGCAGCAACATAATCAAATCTCTTATGTAATGAGTTTACATCGTCATTTAAGACCTTCCACATATCCATCCAATCAGGTGTCGGCACCGACACCACATTTATCTGCACTTGCTCCGCCTCCACGTAACCCTCCTCAACAAACATGTCGACACAGCTGTACCGACACAGCACACACACAGGGAATGCTCTGACTGAGGACAGGACCCCACAAGGTCTACGGGGAGACAGAGAAAGAGTATGCCAGCACACACCACAGCGCTATATCCAGGGATACACTACCAGAAGTGAATTTTTCCCCAATAGCTGCTGTATCAATACACCTTTTGCCTAAATTTATGTGCCCTCCCCTCTCTTTTTACCCTCTTAGTGCCAGGAGACTGCAGGGGAGAGCCTGGGGAGCGTCATTCCAGCGGAGCTGTGAAGAGAAATGGCGCTGGTGTGCTGAGGAAGAAGGCCCCGCCCCCTCAGCGGCGGGCTTCTGTCCCGCTGTTTGACTAAAAAATGGCGGGGGTTTTACACATATAGTCACAGACTGTATTATGTGTCTTTTTTATGCCAAAAGGTATTCTTATTGCTGCCCAGGGCGCCCCCCCCCAGCGCCCTGCACCCTACAGTGACCGGAGTGTGTGGTGTGCAGTGGGAGCAATGGCGCACAGCTGCGGTGCAGTGCGCTACCTTAATGAAGACCGGAGTCTTCAGCCGCCGATTTCATCACCAACTTCTGATCTTCTGGCTCTGCGAGGGGGACGGCGGCACGGCTCCGGACGACCGAGGACCTTTGCCTGTGTTCGAACCCTCTGGAGCTAATGGTGTACAGTAGCCTAAGAAGCGCCACCTAGCTGTGAACAGGTACGTTTGCTTCTCTCCCCTCGGTCCCACGTAGCAGTGAGTCTGTTGCCAGCAGATCTCACTGAAAAAAAAAACCTAATATTACTTTCTTTACTAGCAGGCTCAGGAGAGCCCACTAGGTGCATCCAGCTCTGGCCGGGCACAGATTCTAACTGAGGTCTGGAGGAGGGGCATAGAGGGAGGAGCCAGTGCACACCAGATAGTACCTAATCTTTCTTTTAGAGTGCCCAGTCTCCTGCGGAGCCCGTCTATTCCCCATGGTCCTTACGAAGTCCCCAGCATCCACTAGGACGTCAGAGAAAAGAATTTACTCACCGGTAATTCTATTTCTCGTAGTCCGTAGTGGATGCTGGGAACTCCGTAAGGACCATGGGGAATAGACGGGCTCCGCAGGAGACTGGGCACTCTTAAAGAAAGATTAGGTACTATCTGGTGTGCACTGGCTCCTCCCTCTATGCGCCTCCTCCAGACCTCAGTTAGGGAAACTGTGCCCGGAAGAGCTGACATTACAAGGAAAGGAAATTTTTAATCCAGGGTAAGACTCATACCAGCCACACCGTACAACTTGTGATAACCTTACCCAGTTAACAGTATGAACAACAACTGAGCCTCACTCAACGGATGGCTCATAACAATAACCCTTAGTTCAGCAATAACTATATACACGTATT
The DNA here is from genome assembly GCF_028390025.1 of Pseudophryne corroboree. Classification (NCBI taxonomy): domain Eukaryota; kingdom Metazoa; phylum Chordata; class Amphibia; order Anura; family Myobatrachidae; genus Pseudophryne; species Pseudophryne corroboree. The sequence continues at coordinate 386,376,039 of NC_086446.1, read as the reverse complement.
GCAGAAAGTCCGCACTTGGGACGGGCGCCCAGCATCCACTACGGACTACGAGAAATAGAATTACCGGTGAGTAAATTCTTATTTTCTCTGACGTCCTAGTGGATGCTGGGAACTCCGTAAGGACCATGGGGATTATACCAAAGCTCCCAAACGGGCGGGAGAGTGCGGATGACTCTGCAGCACCGAATGAGCAAACACAAGGTCCTCCTCAGCCAGGGTAATCAAACTTGTAGAACTTTGCAAATGTGTTTGAACCCGACCAAGTAGCAGCTCGGCAAAGCTGTAAAGCCGAGACCCCTCGGGCAGCCGCCCAAGAAGAGCCCACCTTCCTTGTGGAATGGGCTTTCACCGATTTTGGATGCGGCAATCCAGCCGCAGAATGAGCCTGCTGAATCGTGCTACAGATCCAGCGAGCAATAGTTTGCTTTGAAGCAGGAGCACCCAGCTTGTTGGGTGCATGCAAGATAAACAGCGAGTCAGTCTTCCTGACTCCAGCCGTTCTGGAAACATATTTTCAAAGCCCTGACTACGTCCAGCAACTTGGAGTCCTCCAAGTCCCGAGTAGCCGCAGGCACCACAATAGGTTGGTTCAAATGAAACGATGACACCACCTTTGGGAGAAATTGGGGACGAGTCCTCAATTCTGCCCTGTCCATATGGAAGATCAGATATGGGCTTTTACATGACAAAGCCGCCAACTCCGACACACGCCTAGCCGATGCTAAGGCCAACAGCATGACCACTTTCCACGTGAGATACTTTAGTTCCACGGTCTTAACTGGCTCAAACCAGTGGGATTTCAGGGAATCCAACACAACGTTAAGATCCCAGGGTGCCACTGGTGGCACAAAAGGGGGCTGAATATGCAGCACACCCTTAACAAATGTCTGAACCTCAGGCAGTGAAGCCAGTTCTTTTTGAAAGAAAATGGATAGGGCCGAAATCTGGACCTTTATGGACCCCAATTTTAGGCCCATAGTCACCCCTGACTGTAGGAAGTGCAAGAAACGACCCAGTTAGAATTCCTCTGTAGGGGCCTTCCTGGCCTCACACCAAGCAACATACTTCCGCCATATACGGTGATAATGCTTTGCTGTCACGTCTTTCCTAGCCTTTATCAGCGTAGGAATAACTTTATCCAGAATGCCTTTTTCCGCTAGGATCCGGCGTTCAACCGCCATGCCGTCAAACGCAGCCGCGGTAAGTCTTGGAACAGACAGGGCCCTTGTTGCAGCAGGTCCTGTCTGAGAGGCAGAGGCCATGGGTCCTCTGTGCGCATTTCTTGCAGTTCCGGGTACCAAGTCCTTCTTGGCCAGTCCGGAACAATGAGTATTGTTCTTATTCCTCTCTTTCTTACTATTCTCACTACTTTTGGTATGAGAGGAAGAGGAGGAAACACATATACCGACTGGTACACCCACGGTGTCACTAGGGCGTCCACAGCTATCGCCTGAGGGTCCCTTGACCTGGCGCAATATCTTTTTAGCTTTTTGTTGAGGCGGGACGCCATCATGTCCACCTGTGGCAGTTCCCATCGGTTTGCAATCAGTTGGAAGACTTCTTGATGAAGTCCCCATTCTCCCGGGCGGAGGTCGTGTCTGCTGAGGAAGTCTGCTTCCCAGTTGTCCACTACCGATATGAACACTGCCGACAGTGCTTGCACGTGATTCTCCGCCCATCGCAGAATCTTTGTGGCTTCAGCCATTGCCATCCTGCTTCTTGTGCCGCCCTGGCGGTTTACATGAGCGACTGCCGTGATGTTGTCTGACTGAATCAGCACTGGCCGGTTTTGAAGCAGGGGCTCTGCTTGACTCAGGGCGTTGTAAATGGCCCTTAATTCCAGTATATTTATGTGTAGAGAAGTCTCCCGACTTGACCACAGCCCTTGGAAGTTTCTTCCCTGAGTGACTGCCCCCCATCCTCGGAGGCTGGCATCCGTGGTCACCAGGACCCAGTCCTGTATGCCGAACCTGCGGCCCTCGAGAAGGTGAGCACTCTGCAGCCACCACAGAAGAGACACCCTGGCCCTTGGGGACAGGGTGATCAGCCGATGCATCTGAAGATGCGATCCGGACCACTTGTCCAACAGATCCCACTGAAAAATCCTTGCATGGAACCTGCCGAAGGGAATGGCTTTGTATGAAGCCACCATCTTTCCCAGGACTCGCGTGCAGTGATGCACCGATACCTGTTTTGGTTTTAGGAGGTCCCTGACCAGAGATGCTAATTCCTGGGCTTTCTCCACCGGGAGAAACACCTTCTTCTGTTTTGTGTCCAGAATCATGCCCAGGAAAAGCAGACGCGTCGTAGGAATCAGCTGCGACTTTGGAACATTCAGAATCCAGCCGTGCTGTAGTAACACTTCCTGAGAGAGTGCTACGCTGATCAACAACTGCTCCCTGGACCTCGCCTTTATGAGGAGATCGTCCAAGTACGGGATAATTATAACTCCCTTCTGCCGAAGGAGTATCATCATTTCGGCCATTAACTTGGTAAATATTCTCGGTGCCGTGGACAGGCCAAACGGCAACGTCTGGAATTGGTAATGACAGTCCTGTACCACAAATCTGAGGTACTCCTGGTGAGGTGGGTAAATGGGGACATGCAAGTAAGCATCTTTGATGTCCAGCGATACCATAAAATCCCCCTCTTCCAGGTTTGCATTAACCGCTCTGAGCGATTCCATTATGAACTTGAATTTCTTTATATAAGTGTTCAAGGATTTTAAATTCAGAATGGGTCTCACCGAACCGTCCGGTTTCGGTACCACAAACATTGTGGAATAGTAACCCCTTCCCTGTTGAAGGAGGGGGACCCTGACAATCACTTGCTGGAGGTACAGCTTGTGAATTGCCGCCAGCACTACCTCCCTTTCCATGGGGGAAGCTGGCAAGGCTGATTTGAGGTAACGGCGGGTGGGGGAGTCGCTTCGAATTCCAGCTTGTATCCCTGAGATACAATTTGTATAGCCCAGAGATCCACCTGTGAGCGAACCCACTGGCTGCAGAAGTTTCGGAGACGGGCCCCCACGCACCTGGCTCCGCCTGTGGAGCCCCAACGTCATGCGGTGGGCTTAGTGGAAGCAGGGGAGGACTTTTGTTCCTGGGAACTGGCTGCATGGTGCAGCTTCTTACCTCTACCCCTGCCTCTGGCAAGAAAGGATGCGCCCCTGACCCTCTTGCCTTTTTGGGAACGAAAGGACTGCATTTGATAATACGGTGCTTTCTTAGGCTGTGAGGAAACCTGAGGCAAGAAAGTCGACTTTCCAGCTGTTGCTGTAGACACGAGGTCCGACAGACAGTCCCCAAACAATTCCTCACCCTTATAAGGCAAAACCTCCATGTGTTTTTTAGAATCAGCATCTCCTGTCCATTGCCGAGTCCATAAGACCCTCCTGGCAGAAATGGACATAGCATTAATTCTAGAGCCCAGCAGGCAAATGTCCCTCTGAGCATCCCGCATATATAAGACGACGTCTTTAATATGGCCCAGGGTTAGCAACACAGTATCTCTGTCGAGGGAATCTATGTCGTCTAACAGAGTATCTGTCCACGCTGCTACAGCACTACACATCCAGGCTGAAGCAATAGCAGGTCTCAGTAGAGTACCAGAGAGTGTGTATACACTGACTTCAGGATAGCTTCCTGCTTTCTATCCGCAGGCTCCTTAAGGGCGGCCGTATCCTGAGACGGCAGGGCCACCTTTTTAGATAAGCGTGTCAGCGCCTTGTCCACCCTAGGGGATGTTTCCCAACGTAACCTGTCCGTTGGCGGGAAAGGGTACGCCATCAGTTACCTCTTAGAAATCGCTAATTTCTTATCAGGGGAACTCCACGCTTCTTCACACAATTCATTTAATTCATCAGATGGGGGAAAAGTCACTGGTTGCTTTTTCTCCCCAAACATATAAACCCTCTTGGTATTAACAGGGTTACTCTCAGAAATGTGTAATACATCTTTCATTGCAATAATCATGTATCGGATGGCCTTGGTCATTTTAGACTGTAAATGTGCCTCATCCATCGTCGACACTTGAGTCGGACTCCGTGTCGGCATCTGTGTCAACCATCTGAGATAGAGGGCGACAATATTTCCACTAGGTGGAAGGTGCACTCTCGCTGAAATGAATGAAGTCCGTTCATAAAAAAGACTTTTATTGAAGAAGTTAAAAGCCTTATATGTCGACGTTTCGGTCCGTATGACGAACCTTTCTCAAGACCAATAACTCTTTAGGTTAACATCGTTCATCAAATATTAATCGTGTGTCTATAAAATACAAAAAGTACAGACAAATTCACATATACAGGGAACTAAGCCTCCCAGGCCAAGTAACATCTGATCAACTTCACATTAAATACTCAACTCTATAAATTCACCATATCACCCAATTCTAGTGTGTATGACCAAGCTGCTTTACATGAGTATACCACCGTCACCTGTGACATTGCCACCCAAACTCCTTATACCATATAATGTAAACAGCTCACCTAAGATCAGATTATAGTCATCAAAACTTTCTAGCACAAAAGGATAGCAAATCCGGACACAGCCATATGGGTCATAGATGTAGACAATAATAGATATACATATCTAAACCAAATATAAACAATGGGTTATACTGATGGTAGATGGAGACCACTTTCTTATACTTCATTAAGATGGATCAAAAACGTACCTGATCAAACAGATCCTGCTAACATGATACAGCTACAGGGTCACGAAAGGTGGGACGTGCTGCATAAATAACAACAAAACCTACATCTATATATCACTTCAATATAAGCTCAATAACAGGTGAAAAGAATGCACAAAGTATAACACTTACAGAGGTAGGAAGGGGAGCAGAGCGTCCCTGTGCTGCATACCAAGTGACAGCACTGGGACTGCTATTTAAATGTCCCGGACCGGAAGTGACCGGATGCATCGTGTGCAGCATACAAAAGCATCCTGCCAACGCAAAGTCACGGCCCATATACCACAAAGGGCTCTCTTATCAGGGGAACTCCACGCTTCTTCACACAATTCATTTAATTCATCAGATGGGGGTAAAGTCACTGGCTGCTTTTTCTCCCCAAATATATAAACCCTCTTGGTATTAACCGGGTTATTCTCAGAAATGTGTAAAACATCTTTCATTGCAATAATCATGTATCGGATGGCCTTGGTCATTTTAGACTGTAAATGTGCCTCATCATCGTCGACACTGGAGTCGGACTCCGTGTCGGCATCTGTGTCAACCATCTGAGATAGAGGGCGTTTATGAGCCCCTGACGGTTTCTGAGTCGCCTGGGCAGGCGCGGGCTGAGACCCCGGCTGTCCCAAGGCTGCAGCGTCATCAAACCTTTTATGTAAGGAGTTTACATTGTCATTTAAGACCTTCCACGTATCCATCCAATCAGGTGTCGGCCCCGACGGGGGCGACACCACACTTATCTGCCCTTGCTCCGCCTCCACGTAACCTTCCTCATCAAACATGTCGACACATCGACACAGCCGTACCGACACACCGCACACACACAGGGAATGCTCAGACTGAGGACAGGAGCCCACAAAGTCCTTTGGGGAGACAGAGAGAGAGTATGCCAGCACACACCACAGCGCTATATAACACAGGGATTTTCACTGCTAATAAGTGATTTACCCAATAGCTGCTTTTTTTGTATTATTTGCGCCTAAATTTATGTGCCCCCCCTCTCTTTTTAACCCGTCTTGTACCTGGATACTGCAGGGGAGAGCTTGGGGAGCTGCTTCCAGCGGAGCTGTGAAGAGAAAATGGCACTGGTGTGCTGAGGAAGAAGGCCCCGCCCCCTCAGTGGCGGGCTTCTGTCCCGCTTTCCATGTAAAAAAATGGCGGGTTTTTTTTACATATATACAGTTCTAGACTGTATGTATGTATTTTTTTATGCCAAAGGTACTTCAATTGCAGCCCGGGGCCCCCCCCCCCCCCCAGCACCCTACAGTGACCGGAGTGTGTAAGTGTGCAGGGAGCAATGGCGCACAACTGCGGTGCTGTGCGCTACCTTAATGAAGACAGGAGTCTTCAGCCGCCGATTTCGTCGTCTTCAAGCTTCTGTTCTTCTGGCTCTGCAAGGGGGACGGCGGCGCGGCTCCGGGAACGGACGATCGAGGACAGGTGCCTGTGTTCGAACCCTCTGGAGCTAATGGTGTCCAGTAGCCTAAGAAGCACAAACTAGCTGCAAGCAGGTAGGTTTGCTTCTCTCCCCTTAGTCCCACGTAGCAGTGAGTCTGTTGCCAGCAGAAGCGCACTGAAAATAAAAAACCTAATAAATACTTTCTTTACTAGTAAGCTCAGGAGAGCCCACTAGGAGCACCCAGCTCTGGCCGGGCCCAGATTCTAACTGAGGTCTGGAGGAGGGGCATAGAGGGAGGAGCCAGTGCACACCAGATAGTACCTAATCTTTCTTTAGAGTGCCCAGTCTCCTGCAGAGCCCATCTATTCCCCATGGTCCTTACGGAGTTCCCAGCATCCACTAGGACATCAGAGAAAATTAGAATAACAACAAAGTTAAACAACAGCAGTTGCATATATGCCATGCCACCTGATATGCCAAATTCTTTGAAGAAGCCAGGCTGTAATGACCAGCAGGAGGCCAGGAAGTTTTAGCAAACTGTTCCAGATGTCCCACTACATACATTATGATCATATAGGATGCTGTGACTTGCCATATGTTATGTTAAAAAAAAAAAAAAAAAAACCCAAAAACCCACAACCCATTTAACTGGAAATTGTAATGAAATATGTATGCTTAAAAATGAAATAAAACATGTCTAAGTAGCCTATCCAATGCGCTGTGTTGCACATCTCTCAGTAGCCCCGATTTAGACAAGACTGGCCCAATGACAGGACTCAGAAAGAGGTGTGATTGGACTTATGGGTATGGTTCGGGAACATCACGCGAACCCTGTATTACATTTTGAATGGGAGTTATAGATAGCAAAGAAGTTTTATTTCACCGTGTAGTGAGATGACCTTGTGCAAATTCTCCCAAGAGGTGGTAAGAGATTCTGTGCAGTAAACTCACTGTGCAATATTAAAATCACATCGGAGTCCATCCTGCTACCACCACTTTAGGTCATGTCTTACATTAAATTACATTTTTCCCGTAAAATACTGCTCAGTTTAGGTTTTCTTTTGATTAATGATAGGAATGAGAGGTCATTGGGAGAGTCTTTACTACATGTGCCACTTTCCATGCTAAGAAGTGCACTTCTTCACTGACGGAGAAGACCAGATCTCTTTCACCTCAGATGTTGCCTCCCCTTTCGCTAAACTCTATCACGTACAAAACCCTTGCCTACTCCACTGCTCTCTACATGTCCAACCTCATCTCCATACACTCAAACCCTTCTCAGTTGGCAAATGACCACCGCCTTTCCTCCCCTCTGGTTACCACAACTCCCTCCAGAATCCAAGATTTCTCCCATGCTGCCACCCACCATTGGACTGATCTCCCTAGTGCCATCACATTTTCTCCCAGCTTGCAGTGATTCAAGCAGGTGCTGAAAACCCACCTGCTCATAAATGCTTATGTCACAACGTAGGTAACTCACTTTCTTTTACTCCCTGCCCTTAAGCCCCTTACTCTAGCTCACTCCTAATGTCTTGCATCAATCTCCCTCATTTCCTTTAGAGCAGAGATTTTCAACCTTTTACTACTCGCAGCACATTGAACAAGATCTAAATATTGCCAAGGCACATTCAAATGTAATGGTGATGCATGGTGCAGTTGCGTGTCCTAGGATGTCATGTCGCAGCTTCTCCATAGGTAACATCTGAGCCACATCTGAGAAAGCCAGAAGAGCCCAACACTGCCCGGCACAAAATCAGAACTGGCTTTGCAACCACTAAACCCACCAGTGTTGATCGTTCCAGGGCCTCATTAGCGGCAAAACACTGACGGTCCTGGCTGTGCTTCTATGGCGGCACACCTGGAGACTGCTCAGGGCACACTAGTGTGCCACGGCACAGTGGTTGAAAAAATAAGAATTTACTTACCGATAATTCTATTTCTCGGAGTCCGTAGTGGATGCTGGGGTTCCTGAAAGGACCATGGGGGAATAGCGGCTCCGCAGGAGACAGGGCACAAAAAAGTAAAGCTTTACTAGGTCAGGTGGTGTGCACTGGCTCCTCCCCCTATGACCCTCCTCCAGACTCCAGTTAGGTACTGTGCCCGGACGAGCATACACAATAAGGGAGGCATTTTGAATCCCGGGTAAGACTCATACCAGCCACACCAATCACACCGTACAACTTGTGATCTAAACCCAGTTAACAGTATGACAACAGAAAGGGCCTCTTAAAGATGGCTCCTTAACAATAACCCGAATTAGTTAACAATAACTATGTACAAGTATTGCAGATAATCCGCACTTGGGATGGGCGCCCAGCATCCACTACGGACTCCGAGAAATAGAATTATCGGTAAGTAAATTCTTATTTTCTCTATCGTCCTAAGTGGATGCTGGGGTTCCTGAAAGGACCATGGGGATTATACCAAAGCTCCCAAACGGGCGGGAGAGTGCGGATGACTCTGCAGCACCGAATGAGAGAACTCCAGGTCCTCCTTTGCCAGGGTATCAAATTTGTAAAATTTTACAAACGTGTTCTCCCCCGACCACGTAGCTGCTCGGCAGAGTTGTAATGCCGAGACCCCTCGGGCAGCCGCCCAAGATGAGCCCACCTTCCTTGTGGAGTGGGCTTTTACAGTTTTAGGCTGTGGCAGGCCTGCCACAGAATGTGCAAGTTGAATTGTGTTACAAATCCAACGAGCAATCGACTGCTTAGAAGCAGGTGCGCCCAACTTGTTGGGTGCATACAATATAAACAGCGAGTCAGATTTTCTGACTCCAGCCGTCCTTGCAATGTATATTTTTAAGGCTCTGACAACGTCCAACAACTTGGAGTCCTCCAAGTCGCTAGTGGCCGCAGGCACCACAATAGGTTGGTTCAGATGAAATGCTGATACCACTTTAGGGAGAAAATGCGGACGAGTCCGCAGTTCTGCCCTATCCGAATGGAAGATTAGATAAGGACTTTTATAAGATAAAGCCGCCAATTCAGATACTCTCCTGGCAGAGGCCAGGGCTAGTAACATAGTCACTTTCAATGTGAGATATTTCAAATCCACCTTTTTCAATGGTTCAAACCAATGGGATTTGATGAAATCTAAAACTACATTTAGATCCCACGGTGCCACCGGAGGCACCACAGGAGGCTGTATATGCAGTACTCCCTTGACAAAAGTCTGGACCTCAGGGACAGAGGCCAATTCTTTTTGGAAGAATATTGACAGGGCCGAAATTTGAACCTTAATGGATCCCAATTTGAGACCCATAGATAATCCTGATTGCAGGAAATGTAGGAAACGACCCAGTTGGAATTCCTCCGTCGGAACCCTCCGATCCTCGCACCACGCTACATATTTTCGCCAAATGCGGTGATAATGTTTCACGGTGACTTCCTTCCGTGCCTTAATCAAGGTAGGAATGACTTCTTCTGGAATGCCTTTCCCTTTTAGGATCTGGCGTTCAACCGCCATGCCGTCAAACGCAGCCGCGGTAAGTCTTGAAAAAGACAGGGACCCTGCTGTAGCAGGTCCCTTCTCAGAGGTAGAGGCCACGGTTCGTCCGTGAGCATCTCTTGAAGTTCCGGATACCAAGTCCTTCTCGGCCAATCCGGAACCACTAGTATTGTTCTTACTCTTCTTTGCCGTATGATCTTCAATACCTTTGGTATGAGCGGCAGAGGAGGAAACACATACACTGACTGGTACACCCAAGGAGTTACCAGTGCGTCCACAGCTATTGCCTGTGGATCTCTTGACCTGGCGCAATATTTGTCCAGTTTCTTGTTGAGGCGAGACGCCATCATGTCTACAATTGGTCTTTCCCAACGGTCTATTAACATGTTGAAGACTTCTGGATGTAGACCCCACTCTCCCGGATGAAGATCGTGTCTGCTGAGGAAGTCTGCTTCCCAGTTGTCCACGCCCGGGATGAACACTGCTGACAGTGCTATCACGTGATTCTCCGCCCAGCGAAGAATCTTGGCAGCTTCTGCCATTGCACTCCTGCTTCTTGTGCCGCCCTGCCTGTTTACATGGGCGACCGCCGTGATGTTGTCCGACTGAATCAACACCGGCTTTCCTTGCAGGAGAAGTTCCGCCTGGCTTAGAGCATTGTAGATTGCTCTTAGTTCCAGAATGTTTATGTGAAGAGACTTTTCCAGACTCGTCCATACTCCCTGGAAGTTTCTTCCTTGTGTGACTGCTCCCCAGCCTCTCAGGCTGGCGTCCGTGGTCACCAGGATCCAATCCTGAATGCCGAATCTGCGGCCTTCTAATAGGTGAGCCTTCTGCAACCACCACAGAAGTGACACCCTTGTCTTTGGTGACAGGGTTATTCGCAGGTGCATCTGCAGATGCGACCCTGACCATTTGTCCAACAGATCCCTTTGGAATATTCTTGCATGGAATCTGCCGAATGGAATTGCTTCGTAAGAAGCCACCATTTTTCCCAGGACTCTTGTGCATTGATGTACTGACACTTTTCCTGGTTTTAGGAGGTTCCTGACCAGATCGGATAACTCCTTGGCTTTTTCCTCTGGAAGGAAAACCTTTTTCTGAACCGTGTCCAGAATCATTCCTAGGAACAGCAGACGAGTTGTCGGGATTAAATGGGATTTTGGAATATTCAGAATCCACCCTTGTTGTCTTAGCACCTCTTGAGATAGTGCTAAAGCTGTCTCCAGCTGTTCTCTGGACCTTGCCCTTATTAGGAGATCGTCCAAGTATGGGATAACTAATACGCCTTTTCTTCGAAGAAGAATCATCATCTCGGCCATTACCTTGGTAAAGACCCGAGGCGCCGTGGACAATCCGAACGGCAGCGTCTGAAACTGATAGTGACAGTTTTGAACAATGAACCTGAGGTACCCCTGGTGTGCGGGGTAAATCGGAACGTGTAGATACGCATCCTTGATGTCCAAGGATACCATAAAGTCCCCTTCTTCCAGGTTCGCTATCACTGCTCTGAGTGACTCCATCTTGAACTTGAACTTTTTTATGTAGAGGTTCAAGGACTTCAGATTTAGAATAGGCCTTACCGAGCCATCCGGCTTCGGTACCACAAATAGAGTGGAATAATACCCCTTTCCTTGTTGTAATAGGGGTACTTTGACTATCACCTGCTGAGCGTACAGCTTGTGAATGGCTTCCAACACCCTCTCCCTTTCGGAAGAGACGGTTGGTAAGGCAGACTTCAGGAAACGATGAGGAGGATCCGTCTCTAATTCCAACCTGTACCCCTGAGATATTATCTGCAGGATCCAGGGGTCTACCTGCGAGTGAGCCCACTGCGCGCTGTAATTTTTGAGACGGCCCCCCACTGTCCCCGAGTCCGCTTGAGAGGCCCCAGCGTCATGCTGAGGTTTTTGCAGGAGCCGGGGAGGGCTTCTGTTCCTGGGAAGGAGCTGCCTGTTGGTGTCTCTTCCCTCTTCCTCTGCCTCGTGGCAGGTACGACAAGCCCTTTGCTCTCTTATTTTTGTAGGAGCGAAAAGGCTGCGGTTGAAAGGTCGGTGCCTTTCTCTGTTGGGGAGTGACTTGAGGTAAAAAAGTGGATTTCCCGGCAGTAGCCGTGGCCACCAAGTCTGATAGACCAACTCCAAATAACTCCTCCCCTTTATACGGCAAAACCTCCATGTGACGTTTTGAATCCGCATCGCCTGTCCACTGTCGTGTCCATAAGGCTCTTCTGGCTGAAATGGACATAGCACTCACCCGAGATGCCAGTGTGCAAATATCCCTCTGTGCATCACGCATATAGATAAATGCATCCTTTATTTGTTCTAACGACAGTAAAACATTGTCCCTATCTAGGGTATCAATATTTTCAATCAGGGATTCTGACCAAACTACTCCAGCACTGCACATCCAGGCAGTTGCTATAGCTGGTCGTAGTATAACACCTGCATGTGTGTATATATTCTTTTGAATAACTTCCATCTTTCTATCTGATGGATCCTTAAGTGCGGCCGTCTCAGGAGAGGGTAACGCCACTTGTTTGGATAAGCGTGTGAGCGCCTTGTCCACCTTAGGGGGTGTTTCCCAGCGCGCCCTAACCTCTGGCGGGAAAGGGTATAATGCCAATAACTTTTTTGAAATTATCAACTTTTTATCAGGAGCAACCCACGCTTCATCACACACGTCATTTAATTCTTCTGATTCAGGAAAAACTGTTTGTAGTTTTTTCACACCATACATAATACCCTGTTTTACGGTATCTGTAGTATCAGCTAAATGTAACGTCTCCTTCATTGCCAAAATCATATAACGTGTGGCCCTACTGGAAAATACGTTTGAATTTCTACCGTCGTCACTGGAATCAGTGCCCGTGTCTGGGTCTGTGTCGACCGACTGAGGCAAAGGGCGTTTTACAGCCCCTGACGGTGTTTGAGGCGCCTGGACAGGCATTAATTGATTGTCCGGCCGCCTCATGTCCTCAACTGACTGTTTAAGGGAAGATAAACCATCACGTAATTCCACAAATAAAGGCATCCATTCTGGTGTCGACCCCCTGGGGGGTGACATCTGCATATTTGGCAATTGCTCCGCCTCCACACCAATATCGTCCTCATACATGTCGACACCACGTACCGACACACACCGCAAACTCACAGGGAATGCTCTAATGAAGACAGGACCCACTAGCCCTTTTGGGGAGACAGAGGGAGAGTCTGCCAGCACACACCACAAAGCGCTATATATACAAGGGATATCCTTATATTAAGTGCTCCCTTATAGCTGCTTTAATATATATATATATATAGCCATTAATGTGCCCCCCCTCTCTGTTTTACCCTGTTTCTGTAGTGCAGTGCAGGGGAGAGACCTGGGAGCCGTTCTGACCAGCGGAGCTGTGACAGAAAATGGCGCCGTGTGCTGAGGAGATAGGCCCCGCCCCTTTTTCGGCGGGTTCTTCTCCCGCTATTTTTCCAGTCAGGCAGGGGTTAAATATCTCCATATAGCCCCTATGGGCTATATGTGAGGTATTTTTAGCCTTGTATAAGGTTTATATTTGCCTCTCAGAGCGCCCCCCCCCAGCGCTCTGCACCCTCAGTGACTGCCCAGTGAAGTGTGCTGAGAGGAAAATGGCGCACAGCTGCAGTGCTGTGCGCTACCTTATGAAGACTGAGGAGTCTTCAGCCGCCGGTTTCCGGACCTCTTCACGCTTCAGCATCTGCAAGGGGGTCGGCGGCGCGGCTCCGGGACCGGACTCCACGGCTGGGCCTGTGTTCGATCCCTCTGGAGCTAATGGTGTCCAGTAGCCAAGCAGCAAATCCACTCTGCATGCAGGTGAGTTTACTACTTTCCCCCTAAGTCCCACGTTGCAGTGATCCTGTTGCCAGCAGGACTCACTGTAAAGAAAAAAACCTAAACTAAACTTTCTCTAAGCAGCTCTTTAGGAGAGCCACCTAGATTGCACCCTTCTCGTTCGGGCACAAAATCTAACTGGAGTCTGGAGGAGGGTCATAGGGGGAGGAGCCAGTGCACACCACCTGACCTAGTAAAGCTTTACTTTTTTGTGCCCTGTCTCCTGCGGAGCCGCTATTCCCCCATGGTCCTTTCAGGAACCCCAGCATCCACTTAGGACGATAGAGAAACACTGCTTTAGACTGTATGCTCCATGAGAAGGGACCTCCTTCCTCCTCATCTCATTACCTAATTCTCTTACATACCAACTACACGCTACATCTCCACCTTTAGCTCTCTGCTCCTGGACTCCACTCCTCCTTTGTTTTGGTTTCTTCAGATCACCCATACCAATTGGTAAAGGTATCAGATTATGCTGAGTATTTCCATTAAACTCCTTGCATCAGTGGCTGCATTGAGAATTGTAGTGCTATTTGTCTACTGTATTGTACTATCCGGGTCTAGGACTCCAGGTCGACATGAAAAAGGTCAACACCAATTGGTCCACACACCTTAGGTCGACATGGACATAAGGTCAACATGAGTTTTTTTATGTTTTTGTGGTGTCGTTTTCTTCGTAGAGTGATGGGAACCCTAATTAGTGCACCGCGTCCGCTCGCCATGCTTCGGGCAAGGTGCCTCCCTGCGCTCGGCACAGGTTACCATTCCCAATCGTAGTCCACGTGGATCGTAGAGTATGAAAAAGTAAAAAAAATGAAAAAGAAAGTGAAAAACTGATGTCGACCTTTTGTCCATGTCGACCTAAGGTGTGTCGACCTGGAGTCCGGATACTGTACTATCCTACTGTTTTGCCCTCTGTATGGCGCTGCGTACGAATTGTTTCAGCCTATAAATAAAAAATGTATAATAATAATAACCAACACTGGTCTACCTTTTAATTTTATTTAATTAACTGGTTGTCTTTGACCCATCATAGTTCCAGGAGACTTTACTAAATATTGGATCCCACATTTAGGAGTCTTTTCTTTCATCATGTAACTCCTGAGTTTTCTTCTACATATAACACATAGCTTTTTCACTCCATATGCTATCTTGCTTTAAATATTAATCTTACATTACCTTGGTGTTTAAGAATTTTTATAACATAAAAACCATAATTTTTTTTTTTTTTTTTTTTAAATACATACTTTGCTATTAATTGTTTATTTAAATGAAAACTTTTTTCTTTCTTTCTAGTTTTAAATCCATGATTCAGTAATGAATCTCATGTGAGAGTCTGGTTTGCATTATTAGTTGCCACTGTGGGGGGTGGTTGCGTTACCTTCCTGGACATCATGCAACAAAACATCTGCAATACTTTAGTAAATTGTTCCATGGAACCAAAGCTCAGAGGTGACAGAAGAAAGGATAAGAATACTTATGTTATTAGTTAAGAGGAAAAAGAAATACACATAAAAGTAAAAGATCCCCTGTTTTCCCCTAATTCACACCCCCCGTCATTTTTTTCTATTTTTTTTTTTATTTGTTCTAGCGGAGAGTACATTTTACTTATGTAAAAAAAAAAAAAACAGAAATCTTTTTTTTCTTTCAGGAAAATAAGTGCTCTCATTAATTTAGGGATACATAAAAATGGGTAAAAGTATATATGTCCCAGGGATTCTGAACCAAATCCCAACATTTTACCTTAAAATAGGGATTTTGCACTACTTATCACCAGCTCAGGGTAGGTGAAATCAAACACTGCTGATGCCTCCGGCACATGCCTCTTTGTCCATTGATAGATCTTGACGGTTTCCTCAATCGCCACGGAGCTGCACGTTTCGCCTTAGTGGTTATTGTAAACCATGGCATTGTCCAACTGCATCTTGAGCGCCTTCCTTGAAAATCAGACTGGGCCTGAAGGAGAGCCAGAGGAATGGCCCTTAACTCCAATATGTTTATTGGAACTCTTGCCTCTGCCTGGGTTCAAACACCTTAGAGACATAGACCTAGCACTACTGCGCCCCAAGCCTGCAGACTGGTATCACGACTGATATCTTCCACATGACGTGCATGTGTTCCAAGAGGAGGAACACTACGACTTCCGGTACATCTGCTGGAAGCCGCCGTGAACTATGGCTTGTGTTCCATCTGCTAGGTGATACAGTGAACAGTTAGAACCATGCCAGAGCAACTTCTGTGGTCTGAGTCGGATTGGATATGAATGCTATTGTCACCTCCTCTATAGGATTTACCATATGGATACTAATAATAAGATTTTACTTACCGGTAAATCTATTTCTCGTAGTCCGTAGAGGATGCTGGGGACTCCGTAAGGACCATGGGGAAGAGACCGGCTCCGCAGTGGACATGGGTACTTTAAGAAAGAATTTAGTTCCTGGTGTGCACTGGCTCCTCCCTCTCTGCCCCTCCTCCAGACCTCAGTTAGAGAACTGTGCCCAGAGGAGATGGACAGTACGAGGAAAGGATTTTTGTTAATCCAAGGGCAAGATTCATACCAGCCACACCAATCACACCGTATAACTTGTGATAACAATCCAGTAAACAGTATGACAAAAACATAGCATCAGTTCACGCCCGATGCAACAATAACGTAACCCTTATTGAAGCAATAACTATATACAAGTATTGCAGAAGAAGTCCGCACTTGGGACGGGCGCCCAGCATCCTCTACGGACTAAGAGAAATAGATTTACCGGTAAGTAAAATCTTATTTTCTCTAACGTCCTAGAGGATGCTGGGGACTCCGTAAGGACCATGGGAATTATACCAAAGCTCCCAAACGGGCGGGAGAGTGCGGATGACTCTGCAGCACCGATTGAGCAAACATGAGGTCCTCCTCAGCCAGGGTATCAAACTTATAGAATTTTGCAAAGGTGTTTGTACCCGACCAAGTAGCAGCTCGACACAGCTGTAGTGCCGAGACCCCTCGGGCAGCCGCCCAAGAAGAGCCCACTTTCCTAGTGGAATGGGCCTTGATCGATTTAGGTAACAGCAATCCTGCCGTAGAATGCGCCTGCTGAATCGTGTTACAGATCCAGCGAGTAAGAGTCTGCTTTGAAGCAGGGCCGCCAAGCTTGTTAGCTGCATACAGAACAAACAGTGCTTCTGTTTTTCGGACTGTAGCCATCCTGGCTACATACATTTTCCAAAACCCTGACCACATCAAGGGACTCGGAATCCTCTAAGTCCCGTGTAGCCACAGGCACCACAATAGGTTGGTTCATATGAAAGGATGAAACCACTTTTGGCAGGAACTGAGGACGTGTCCGCAATTCCGCTCTATCCATATGGAAACCCAGATAGGGGCTTATATGTGATAAAGCCGCTAATTCAGACACTCGCCTAGCCGAAGCCAGGGCTAATAACATGACCACCTTCCAAGTGAGATATTTCAACTCCACCGTTTTCAGTGGTTAAAACCAGTGTGACTTTAGGAAGCCCAAGACCACATTAAGGTCCCAAGGCGCCACCGGAGGCACAAACGGAGGCTGAATATGCAGTACTCCCTTAACAAAAGTCTGAACTTCTGGGAGAGAAGCCAATTCTTTTTGAAAGAAAATGGATAGGGACGAAATCTGGACCTTAATGGAGCCTAATTTAAGGCCCAAATCCACTCCAGTTTGTAGGAAGTGAAGGAAACAGCCCAGATGGAATTCTTCCGTAGGAGCATTCCTGGCCTCACACCAAGAAAATAACAATTTACTCACCGGTAATTCTATTTCTCGTAGTCCGTAGTGGATGCTGGGAACTCCGTAAGGACCATGGGGAATAGCGGGCTCCGAAGGAGGCTGGGCACTCTAGAAAGATTTAGGACTACCTGGTGTGCACTGGCTCCTCCCACTATGACCCTCCTCCAAGCCTCAGTTAGGACACCGTGCCCGGACGAGCAGACATAATAAGGAAGGATTTAGAATCCCGGGTAAGACTCTTACCAGCCACACCAATCACACCGTACAACTCGTGATACTATATCCAGTTTGACAGTATGAAAAACAACTGAGCCTCTCAACAGATGGCTCAACAATAACCCTTTAGTTAACAATAACAACTATTTACAAGTATTGCAGACAATCCGCACTTGGGATGGGCGCCCAGCATCCACTACGGACTACGAGAAATAGAATTACCGGTGAGTAAATTCTTATTTTCTCTAACGTCCTAGTGGATGCTGGGAACTCCGTAAGGACCATGGGGATTATACCAAAGCTCCCAAACGGGCGGGAGAGTGCGGATGACTCTGTAGCACCGAATGAGAGAACTCCAGGTCCTCCTCAGCCAGGGTATCAAATTTGTAGAATTTTGCAAATGTGTTTGCCCCTGACCAAGTAGCTGCTCGGCAAAGTTGTAAAGCCGAGACGCCTCGGGCAGCCGCCCAAGATGAGCCCACCTTCCTTGTGGAATGGGCATTTACAGATTTTGGCTGTGGCATGCCTGCCACAGAATGTGCAAGCTGAATTGTACTACAAATCCAGCGAGCAATAGACTGCTTAGAAGCAGGAGCACCCAGCTTGTTGGGTGCATACAGGATAAACAGCGAGTCAGATTTTCTGACTCCAGCCGTCCTGGAAACATATATTTTCAGGGCCCTGACAACGTCTAGCAACTTGGAGTCCTCCAAATCCTTAGTAGCCGCAGGCACCACAATAGGCTGGTTCAGGTGAAACGCTGACACCACCTTAGGGAGAAACTGGGGACGAGTCCTCAATTCTGCCCTATCCATATGGAAAATCAGATAAGGGCTTTTACATGATAAAGCCGCCAATTCTGACACTCGCCTGGCTGAAGCCAAGGCCAATAACATGACCACTTTCCACGTGAGATATTTCAGATCCACGGTTTTTAGTGGCTCAAACCAATGTGATTTTAAGAAACTCAACATCACGTTGAGATCCCAAGGTGCCACAGGAGGCACAAATGGGGGCTGAATATGCAGCACTCCTTTCACAAATGTCTGAACTTCAGGTACTGAAGCTAGTTCTTTTTGAAAGAAAAATCGACAGAGCAGAGATCTGTACTTTAATGGAGCCTAGTTTTAGGCCCATATTCACTCCTGCTTGCAGGAAATGCAGAAATCGACCTAGTTGAAATTCCTCTGTTGGGGCCTTTTTGGCCTCGCACCATGCAACATATTTCCGCCATATGCGGTGATAATGCTTTGCCGTAACATCTTTCCTAGCCTTAATAAGCGTAGGAATGACTTCTTCCGGAATACCCTTTTCCTTTAGGATCCGGTGTTCAACCGCCATGCCGTCAAACGCAGCCGCGGTAAGTCTTGGAACAGACAGGGCCCCTGTTGTAGCAGGTCCTGTCTGAGCGGTAGAGGCCACGGGTCCTCTGAGAGCATCTCTTGAAGTTCCGGGTACCACGCTCGTCTTGGCCAATCCGGAACCACGAGAATGGTGTTTACTCCTCGCTTTCTTATTATTCTCAATACCTTTGGTATGAGAGGCAGAGGAGGGAACACATAAACCGACTGGTACACCCACGGTGTCACTAGAGCGTCCACAGCTATCGCCTGAGGGTCCCTTGACCTGGCGCAATATCTTTTTAACTTTTTGTTGAGGCGGGACGCCATCATGTCCACCTGTGGTTTTTCCCAACGGTTTACCAGCATCTGGAAGACTTCTGGATGAAGTCCCCACTCTCCCGGGTGGAGGTCGTGTCTGCTGAGGAAGTCTGCTTCCCAGTTGTCCACTCCCGGAATGAACACTGCTGACAGTGCTAGTACATGATTCTCCGCCCATCGGAGAATTCTTGTGGCTTCCGCCATCGCCATCCTGCTTCTTGTGCCGCCCTGTCGATTTACATGGGCGACTGCCGTGATGTTGTCTGACTGAATCAGCACCGGCTGTTGTAGGAGCAGGGATTTTGCTTGATTTAGGGCATTGTAAATGGCCCTTAGTTCCAGAATATTTATGTGAAGGGAAGTCTCCTGACTCGACCATATTCCTTGGAAGTTTCTTCCCTGTGTGACTGCCCCCCAGCCTCGAAGGCTGGCATCCGTGGTCACCAGGACCCAGTCCTGTATGCAGAACCTGCGGCCCTCTAGAAGATGGGCACTCTGCAGCCACCACAGTAGTGACACCCTGGTTCTTGGAGACAGGGTTATCAAGCGATGCATCTGAAGATGCGATCCGGACCACTGGTCCAACAGGTCCCACTGAAAGATTCTGGCATGGAACCTGCCGAAGGGAATTGCTTCGTAAGAAGCCACCATCTTTCCCAGGACCCGCGTGCAGTGATGCACTGATACCTGTTTTGGTTTCAGGAGGTCTCTGACTAGAGATGACAACTCCCTGGCTTTCTCCTCCGGGAGAAACACTTTTTTCTGGACTGTATCCAGAATCATACCCAGGAACAGTAGTCGTGTCGTTAAAACTAGCTGTGACTTTGGGATATTCAGAATCCAGCCGTGCTGGTGCAGCACCTCCTGAGATAGTGCTACTCCCAACCAACAACTGTTCCTTGGACCTCGCTTTTATTAGGAGATCGTCCAAGTACGGGATAATTAAACCTCCCTTTTTTCGAAGGAGTATCATCATTTCCGCCATCACCTTGGTAAATACCCTCGGTGCCGTGGACAGTCCAAACGGCAGCGTCTGGAATTGGTAATGGCAATCCTGTACCACAAATCTGAGGTACTCCTGGTGAGGATGGTAAATGGGGACATGCAAGTAAGCATCCTTGATGTCCAGGGATACCATGTAATCCCCCTCGTCCAGGCTCGCAATAACCGCCCTGAGCGATTCCATCTTGAACTTTAATTTTTTTATGTATGTGTTCAAGGATTTCAAATTTAAAATGGGTCTCACCGAACCGTCCGGTTTCGGTACCACAAATAGTGTGGAATAGTAACCCCGGTCTTGTTGAAGTAGGGGTACCTTGATTATCACCTGCTGGGAATACAGCTTGTGAATTGCCGCTAGCACAGCCTCCCTGTCTGAGGGAGCAATCGGCAAGGCAGATTTTAGGAACCGGTGGGGTGGAGACGCCTCGAATTCCAGTTTGTACCCCTGAGATACTATTTGAAGGATCCAGGGATCCACCTGTGAGCGAGCCCACTGATCGCTGAAATTCTTGAGGTGGCCCCCCACCGTACCTGGCTCCGCCTGTGGAGCCCCACCGTCATGCGGCGGACTTGGAAGAAGAAGCGGGGGAGGACTTTTGCTCCTGGGAACCTGCTGTTTGTTGCAGTCTTTTTCCCCTACCTCTGCCTCTGGACAGAAAGGACCCGCCTTTTCCACGCCTGTTTTTCTGGGTCCGAAAGGACTGAACCTGATAAAACGGCGTCTTCTTAGGCTGTGAGGGGACATGGGGTAAAAACGCTGACTTCCCAGACGTTGCTGTGGAAACTAGGTCCGAGAGACCATCCCCAAATAATTCCTCACCCTTATATGGTAACACTTCCATGTGCTTTTTTGAATCTGCATCTCCTGTCCACTGGGGAGTCCATAAGCCTCTCCTAGCAGAAATGGACAATGCACTTACTTTAGATGCCAATCGGCAGATTTCCCTTTGTGCATCTCTCATATATAAGACTGAGTCTTTAATATGGTCTATGGTTAACAGGATCGTGTCTCTGTCTAATGTGTCAATATTTTCTGACAGTTTATCTGACCACGCAGCGGCAGCACTGCACATCCAAGCTGACGCAATAGCTGGCCTAAGTATAATGCCTGTGTGTGTATATACAGACTTCAGGATCGCCTCCTGCTTTCTATCAGCAGGTTCCTTGAGGGCGGCCGTATCCGGAGACGGTAGTGCCACCTTTTCAGACAAACGTGTGAGCGCTTTATCCACTCTAGGGGGTGTTTCCCAACGTGACCTATCCTCTGGCGGGAAAGGGAACGCCATTAGTACCTTCTTAGGAATTACCAATTTTTTATCAGGGAAAGCCCACGCTTCTTCACACACTTCATTTAATTCATCTGATGGGGGAAAAACTAAGGGTAGTTTTTTCTCTCCAAACATAATACCCTTTTTAGTGGTACCAGTAGTTATATCAGAAATGTTTAACACCTCTTTCATTGCCTCAATCATACAGTGAATGGCCTTAGTGGGCATCAGGTTTGACTCGTCGTCGACACTGGTGTCAGTATCCGTGTCGACATCTGGGTCTGCTTGAGGTAGCGGGCGTTTTAGAGCCCCTGACGACCCATGCGACGCCTGGGCAGGCACGTGCTGAGAAGTCGGCTGTCCCACATTTGGCATGTCGTCGATTTTCTTATATAAGGAGTCTATACGTGCACTCATTACTTTCCATAAGCCCATCCACTCAGGTGTCTGCCCCGCAGGGGGTGACATCCCTTCTAAAGGCATCTGCTCCGCCTCCACATCATTATCCTCATCAAACATGTCGACACAGCCGTACCGACACACCGCACACACACAAGGAATGCTCCGAATGAGGACAGGACCCACAAAAGCCCTTTGGGGGGACAGAGTGAGAGTATGCCAGCACACACCAGAGCGCTATATAATGCAGGGACTAACTAAGTTATGTCCCCTATAGCTGCTTTTTATATTACATATGTATTGCGCCCAAATTTAGTGCCCCCCCTCTCTGTTTTTACCCTGTTCTGAAGTGTAGACTGCAGGGGAGAGCCAGGGAGCTTCCTTCCAGCGGATCTGTGAAGGAGAAATGGCGCCAGTGTGTCTGAGGGAGATAGCTCCGCCCCTTTTCCGCGGCCTATTCTCCCGCTTTTTTCTGGATTCTGGCAGGGGAATTTACCACATATATAGCCTCTAGGGCTATATATTGTGGTATTTTTGCCAGCCAAGGTGTTTTTATTGCAGCTCAGGGCGCCCCCCCCCCCCCCAAGCGCCCTGCACCCTCAGTGACCGGAGTGTGAAGTGTGCATGAGGAGCAATGGCGCACAGCTGCAGTGCTGTGCGCTACCTTGGTGAAGACTGATGTCTTCTGCCGCCGATTTTCCGGACCTCTTCTTGCTTCTGGCTCTGTAAGGGGGACGGCGGCGCGGCTCCGGGACCGAACACCAAGGACTGGGCCTGCGGTCGATCCCTCTCGAGCTAATGGTGTCCAGTAGCCTAAGAAGCCCAATCCGGCTGCAAGCAGGCGAGTTCGCTTCTTCTCCCCTTAGTCCCTCGCTGCAGTGAGCCTGTTGCCAGCAGGTCTCACTGAAAATAAAAAACCTAAAATTATACTTTCTTTCTAAGGGCTCAGGAGAGCCCCTAGTGTGCATCCAACCTCGGCCGGGCACGAAATCTAACTGAGGCTTGGAGGAGGGTCATAGTGGGAGGAGCCAGTGCACACCAGGTAGTCCTAAATCTTTCTAGAGTGCCCAGCCTCCTTCGGAGCCCGCTATTCCCCATGGTCCTTACGGAGTTCCCAGCATCCACTAGGACGTTAGAGAAACATATCTTCGCCATATATGGTGATAATGTTTTGCTGTTACTTCCTTCCTAGCCTTTATCAGCGTAGGGATAACCTCCACCGGAATACCTTTCTCCGCTAGGATCCGGCGTTCAACCGCCATGCCGTCAAACGCAGCCGAGGTAAGTCTTGGAACAGACAGGGACCCTGGAACAACGAGGATTGTTCTCACTCCTTTTCTTCTTACTATTCTCAACACCTTTGGTATGAGAGGAAGAGGAGGAAATACATAGACGGACCGAAACACCCACGGTGTCACGAAGGCGTCTACCGCTACTGCCTGAGGGTCTCTTGACCTGGCGCAATACCTCTGCAGCTTGTTGTTGAGGCGGGACGCCATCATGTCTATCTGTGGCAGTTCCCACCGACTCACAATCTGTGCGAAGACTTCTGGATGAAGTCCCCACTCTCCCGGGTGTAGGTCGTGTCTGCTGAGGAAGTCTGCTTCCCAGTTGTCCACTCCCGGAATGAACACTGCTGACAGTGCACTTACAGGATTCTCCGCCCAGCGAAGAATCCTGGTGGCTTCCGCCATTGCCGCTCTGCTCCTTGTGCCGCCTTGGCGGTTTACATGAGCCACTGCGGTGATGTTGTGTGACTGGATCAGAACTGGTTGGTCGCGAAGTAAGGCCTCCGCTTGACGTAGGGCGTTGTATATGGCCCTTAGTTCCAGGATGTTGATGTGCAGACAAGTCTCTTGAAATTTCTTCCCTGTGTGACTGCTCCCCAACCGCGGAGGCTTGCGTTTGTGGTCACCAGGATCCAATCCCGAATGCCGAACCAGCGGTCCTCGAGAAGGTGAGCACTCTGCGGCCACCACAGGAGTGACACCCTAGCCCTGGGGGACAGGGTGATCAACCGATGCATCTGTAGATGTGATCCGGACCACTTGTCCAACAGATCCCATTGGAAAGTCCTCACATGGAACCTGCCAAAGGGAATGGCCTCGTATGAGGCCACCATCTTTCCCAGGACTCGAGTGCAATGATGCACAGACACCTGTCTTGTTTTCAAAAGGTTCCTGACCAGAGTCATAAGTTCCTGGGCTTTTTCTATCGGAAGATAAACCCTTTTCTGGGTCGTGTCCAGAATCATGCCCAAGAAGGGCAGACGAGTCGTAGGAACCAACTGCGACTTTGGGATATTGAGAATCCAGCCGTGTTGTTCTAACACTTTCAGTGAAAGAAATACGCTGTTCAGCAACTGCTCTCTTGATCTCCCTTTTATGAGGAGATCGTCCAAGTACGGGATAATTGCGACACCCTGCTTGCGCAGGAGCACCATCATTTCCGCCATTACCTTGGTGAAAATCCTCTGAGCCGTTGAGAGACCAAACGGCAACGTCTGAAATTGGTAATGACAGTCCTGTACCGCAAATCTTAGGTATGCCTGATGAGGTGGATAAATGGGGACATGAAGGTACGCATCCTTTATGTCCAGTGACACCATAAAATCCCCCCCTTCCAGGCTGGCGGTGACCGCTCTTAGCGATTCCATCTTGAACCTCTTCAAGTATAGGTTCAGAGATTTTAAATTCAATATGGGTCTGACCGAACCGTCCGGTTTCGGAACCACAAACATGGTCGAATAATACCCCCTTCCCTGTTGAAGGAGAGGAACCTCGACCACCACCTGCTGAAGATACAATTTTTGTATTGCATTTAACACTATCTCCCTCTCTAGGGGGGAATACGGTAGGGCCGATTTGAAAAACCGGCGAGGAGGCACCTCTTCGAATTCCAGCTTGTAACCCTGAGACACAATTTCTATTGCCCAGGGATCCACCTGGGAGTGAACCCACATGTGGCTGAAATTCCGAAGACGCGCCCCCACTGGCCCCGACTCCGCCAGTGGAGCCCCAGCATCATGCGGTGGATTTTGCAGAGGCCGGGGAGGACTTCTGTTCCTGGGAACTAGCTGTATTGTGCAGCTTCTTTCCTCTGCCCCTCCCTCTGGCAAGAAAGGACGCACCTCGGACTTTCTTGTTTCTTTGTGATCGAAAGGACTGCATTTGATAATGCGGTGCTCTCTTAGGCTGTGAGGGAACATAAGGCAAAAAATTTGACTTTCCAGCCGTAGCTGTGGAGACCAGGTCCGATAGACCTTCACCGAACAATTCCTCACCCCTGTAAGGTAAAACCACCATATGCCGTTTTGAGTCGGCATCACCTGTCCATTGCCGAGTCCACAGGACCCTCCTTCTGGCAGAAATCGACATAGCGTTTATTCTAGAACCCAGCAGACTAATGTCTCTTTGAGCATCTCTCATATAAAGGACAGCGTCTTTAATATGCCCCAGGGTCAATAAAACAGTAACCCTATCTAGGGTATCAAACTCCTCTGATAAGGTATCAGTCCATGCCGCTACTGCACTACAGACCCAGGCCGACGCGATTGCCGGTCTGAGCAAGATACCTGAATGTGTATAAATGGACTTCAGGGTACCCTGCTGTTTGCGATCAGCAGCATCCTTGAAGGTAGCCGTATCCTGGGACGGCAGGGCTACCTTTTTGGATAAGCAAGTTAAAGCTTTGTCCACCCTAGGGGAGGATTCCCATCGTAACCTGTCCGTTGGCGTGAAAGGATACGCCATAAGAATCCGTTTGGAAATCTGCAGTTTTTTATCTGGAGACTCCCAAGCTTTTTCACATAACTCATTCAGTTCGTGTGAGGGCGGAAAAGTTACCTCAGGTTTCTTTCCCTTATACATATAAACCCTTGTGTCAGGGACAGGGGTTTCCTCTGTGATGTGCAAAACCTCCTTAATTGCTATAATCATATATCGGAGTGATTTAGCCAACTTTGGCTGTAACTTTGCATCATCGTAATCGACACTGGAGTCAGAATCCATGTCGGTATCTGTGTCAACAATTTGGGATAGTGGGCGCTTATGAGACCCCGACGGTCCCTGCGACATAGGATCAGGCACGGGTTGAGACCCTGACTGTCCCAATGCATCAGCCTTGTCTAATCTTTTATGCAAAGAATTAACATTATCATTTAAAACCTTCCACATATCCATCCAATCAGGTGTCGGCGCAGTCGGCGGAGACACCACATTCATTTGCTCCCGCTCCTCTCCCACATCAGACATGTCGACACCAGCGTACCGACACACCACACACACAGGGAATGTCCTTTCTGAAGACAGTTCCCCCACGAGGCCCTTTGGAGAGACAGAGAGAGAGTATGCCAGCACGCACCCCAGCGCTATATAACTCAGGAATAAACACAGTAACTTAATGTTAACCCAGTAGCTGCTGATAAAAAAAACACAATTAGGTGCAAAAAAGTATATTAACAGCAGGTGAGAGCCTGGGGAGCTTCCTCTCAGCGTGCTGTGGAGAAAAAATGGCGCTGGTGAGTGCTGAGGGAGAAGCCCCGCCCCCTCGGCGGCAGGCTTCTGCCCCGCTTAAATTTTATTTCTTTGGCGGGGGCTCCTACATATATACAGTGCCCAGCTGTATATATGTATTTATTTGCCAGAATGAGGTCCCAAATGCTGCCCAGGGCAGTTACCGGAGTATGTGTAGGTGTGTGGAGCAATGGTGCACAGCTGCAGTGCTGTGCGTTACCTCCAGTAAAGATCACGAAGTCTTCTGCCGCCTGTGAAGTCTTCTTGCTTCTCATACTCACCCGGCTTCAGTCTTCCGGCTCTGCGAGGGGGACGACGGCGCAGCTCTGGGACGGACGGCGAGGGTGAGATCCTGCGTACCGATCCCTCTGGAGCTAATGGTGTCCAGTAGCCTAAGAAGCAGGACCTAGCTTCAGAGAGTAGGGCTGCTTCTCTCCCCTCAGTCCCACGATGCAGGGAGCCTGTTGCCAGCAGAGCTCCCTGAAAATAAAAAACCTAACAAAAAACTTTCTATTAGCAAACTCAGGAGAGCTCACTGAAAACCACCCAGCTCCTCTGGGCACAGAATCAAACTGAGGTCTGGAGGAGAGGCAGAGAGGGAGGAGCCAGTGCACACCAGGAACTAAATTCTTTCTTAAAGTGCCCATGTCTCCTGCGGAGCCCGTCTCTTCCCCATGGTCCTTACGGAGTCCCCAGCATCCTCTAGGACGTTAGAGAAATAATATATGGTTCAGGATTTTTAATATCCCTGTATGTATATGGACTATGTATTGATTGCCGTCTTTTTTATAGAATATTTAAGAGTGTCACCATCCATTGTATATGTTTAACTAGGATATTGTATGTTTTTTTATATTTTAAAATGTTTTAGATAGGTCAGTTGACCATGGTTTCATCATGTCAGACTTGAATGGATATACAGAAAGCTGCCCAGGGAGACACTACCACAAACCTTGATAAAATACCTACAGCATCAGGCACATTGGGACCTTCTCTACTAACTTGAACTCAAGCCACCATCAGGGGACTACATACAGTACAACACCCTCCAACATTCCCAGGTTTGGGGTGAGGACTTCATGGATGTTTTGCATCATCGTATTTCTGGTATGAGCATGGTCTCTATATTGTTGGGTATTTCTTGATTCTGAAGATTTTGTTAATTCTTGAAGTGCTTTGTGTTTCCTTTTTTTTTTTTAAATCTGGTAATGCACTATTGGTGCATACTGTATTCTTTCTACATCTTTAGTGTTCACTGTAGTTGTAGGATTCAGCAAGGAGTACATAGTTTAATTGTAAAGCACAAAATTGTACATGTAAAGCTACGGTAGCTGTAGCGACACAACACATCTAAAAATTAGGCCCATCAAAATTATAATATGCACCTTGCACCTACAGAGAACACTACGGGGTCTATTTACTATGCCTTGGATGGAGACAAAGTACCAACCAGTGTCTAACTGCCATGTCACAGGCTGTGTTTGAAAAATGGCAGTTAGTAGCCGATTGGCTAGTACTTTATCTCCATCCAAGCCTTAGTAAATAGACCTTTATTGTTTGAGATTACTGTTCCACCAGTACTTCATGGAATCAAGAGTACTCTCTGAAAGAAACATTAAACACCAGGTGAATAGGATTAATAAAGGAGTGTTTATGTATAGATGTTTCCCTATAATACAATAGGAATGCTTTGTCTAATATGTACTAATAAGGGGAGGAAACACCTTGATTCCAACACAAGAAATACAGACAGCTTTTTGGACCTGCCTCTCACCTTAATTAGGAGAGTATGATACATGAAGACGTTTTGATCGCAATTAGACTCAGTCATATTCAGGATTACATTATTTTTCCTTATATATGAACTACTGCGGAAGACAATAGGATTATTCTATCCCTTCTATGGATTGGGATCCAACAGACACTAGGAACAGCAGCTTTTGGCCTACCCATCGTTTTGTTTTGTATACAATACTAGTCAAGTCTGTTAAGAGTTTCCCCTCTGTATAAAACAAAAATGGAATGCCACATACCTAAAAACGTATCTGTGTGGTGGGAACAAAGATCTGATAATGTATGGGAGCAAAATACCTGACCATTTGCTCCCAAACGCTGAAACACGGACAAAAACAATTGTTTGAATAAATTTGTCTGAATGACCATTGTCTGTTTTCCAGCTTTTGGGAGCAAATGGTTGATTGATAATGCAAGAGAGCAAACTGACAAATTTTTGCTCCCACCAGACAGATTGGGATGGTATTAGGATGCTGGCAGTCAGAACACCAACAGCAGCATCCCAATGCTTAGGATCCCTGTTGGTATCCCGGCACCAGTATTCAGAGTAGTGTTTGGAGTTTGGTGTTATGTATACCGACTGCCGGGATACTGACCGGACCCAGACAGACTGGACATATAAATCTTTAGGTGTATACCTAGCTTTATACATTAACACAGCAATAGAGTATTTGCGGACATATAGAGAGTTGTAAACATCTAGAGATGTGCTGCCTCCACATTGGCAGCATGTGCGCCTAATTGCTCACAAGTTATTATCCTATGTAAAACATGAAAACAAAAAGCAGGCATATATGCAGATAATTCCTGGTCAGCGGGAGCCACATTGTGTGTTAACAAGTGTAGACCAAGACAAGTATCAAGAAAATTGTCAAAGTAAATATTTTCTCTTTTAAGTTCCAATAAAAAAAAAAAAAAAAAGGAAAATAAGGAAGTAGTTTTGTAAATTGCACATGACTGCTTTATCACATGTAAGCGAAAGAAACCGGATATAAAGGCAACGATAAAAGAAAAAAATAATGTGCCACTAAACAAACATAACGTGGCATTGTACACAAGCCATACTTCTTCAGTTCTAATGATCACCGTTGTGCTGAAATGTAGCACTAAAACCCTTCAATACAATCTCAGTGCTGGCCTCACACTGACAACGCAATTAGCCAACAACAAAACTAAAGGGGCAAATGCTACACATCAGTGACTGTGCCTAGGGAGGAGAGGAGGACACTTGGCAACCGGGCAGCAATGCTACAGTAGCTGCTAACTGTCTTCTATTAGATGCCAGTGAGAGCTAGATCACTTTCTTGCTGGGGAACGTGAGGACAGTGACTAGTACAGACACACATACAAATTGTTGGAGACTGTTACACACGCGCAGCGCAGAGCCATAGCAGCGTTACCTGTTGGGCGATGTCACAGTGACGGGCGCTGGCACGGGGGGCAGGGGCGACGGCACGCGCAGCTGGTCTCCCGACCACGAGATGTGGCAGCCGCAGTAGCGCCTCAGGTAGCTGTAGCATCCCGCGGCCGCCGCCACCCCGCTGCTGCCCGCCACCGCCACCTTTCTTCCCTCGAAACTCAGCCGGTAAGTGTCCAGACCCTCGCTGCCTGACAGGGAGCTGTTCACGGTCACCAGAAACTCATCAGCCCGGTCCCCTATGAGCCGCTGCAGCAGCTCCTGCGCAGCCGTCGCCTGCACCGCGTCCCGGCTCTGGGGCTTCAGGTGGGACAGGCTCTGGAACACCTTCCCTGCCACTGCCACACCAAGGGCGGCCAGCACCAGCAGCGTCAGCCCGGCCACATTCATCGTAGTGAGCAGAGGTGCCCGCTGTAGGCTGTCCTGTCTATGCCGAGACCCTGCCTTATATTACAGCCCGGGAACCCCTGCGCCGGGGAGAGCAGCGCTGCTGACTGGGGAAGAGTCCGTACAGCCGCAGACAGTGGTCTCTGACTATCCCCGTCCCCATATACGGGGCTGCCGGGTGGCTGATGGCGGAGCCGGCGTATATAGCGACACACAGGGCAGCAGCCGAGCCTGATACACAGTGCCAGTACCACCAGCCCTGCTGCTGCCTGTAGTGTACTGCGCTACACTTCCTGCATGGAGGAGTGAGATAAAAGCCGGCCTCCCATTGGTGGGCTGCAGGAGGCTGCTATTGGGTGACTCTCACAGCCGCCACGGTTGGCTACAGCATCGCTGTGATTGGCTGTCGCTATGTAACGCTGCACACATGTGCTTATTTCAAAAGGATGTGTGTGTGAGGCGGCGCCTGACAGGCTGACACTACTAGACGCATCCGTGCTGCTGTAGGAATGGGTTCCTGGGATTCATGAATTTGCCTGTACCCCCCTCCATGTACTGTAATGCCACTTGTCTGCCTTTAATAACTACAGTCAGTAGTACGTACTAAGGGCTGTCACTGTATTACCTCATACAGTGACAGGCAGCCCTTAGTACGTACTGACTGTAGATGGAGAGGAATACCCCCGCTGCAGCCTTGTTTATATTATATGCTGTACAGACTGGCGCCATGAGAAGCAATGCATTATTTCAAGGTGATTAAGTGTGACATACATTTCATGGCTCTCCAAGTTCATTACAATTATTTCACGTTTACATTTACTTTCAATAACAATAGTCTTTCCATAATGTTATAGTATACCGGCGCAGATTATGTATTGCCACCCTAAAAACAATTGAATTCCTCCCTATAGTGTCTCACATCTTAATATATGATGTAATACACTTCTGATTAACGCTCACCAGTTCTGGATTAACAGTTGAGCAGCCGGGGCAGTTGCCCAAGGGGACCCCCGCACATAGCTGCATCTCACAGTGGGACACACTGTTGCATAGTGGGAACTCTGGAGCCAGTATATCATTTTGACAATTTTATTGGTAGGGCCCCCTACAAACCACCCCCATCTGGCACTATACCACTGGTTGTGAAGGGATGTTTAGCATGCTTCCAGCAGATGTAACTGTCAGTGACATTAAAGGCTGGATGAGAGGTTTCATACCAGTGCCTTTTATCTATGGAAAAAGTGACCAGTATTCATCTAAAGTTACAAGTTGAAGCTTTATACAGGTCTATTTATCATTGATCCAATGTTTGCAGTGTTACGTACCATTCTGTATCACCACTTCCCTCAGCAATACAGACTACATCTCTGATGTTATATACAAAGTTTAAAATACTCCTAAAATAAATGGTAGCATAACGTGCCTGCAAAAGGCTTTTTTGCATTCCTACATTAGAATACCTTATCAGTTAAACACTACAGCTATGTAGGGACAATTTACCATTTTGTAACTTCAAATCAGCTACATTGTGTGTACGCCCAATTTGCTAGCTCCTGTGGTCACTAGTGACGTCTTCCGGTTGGCCCTGCTGTAGGACCTACAGAAGATATCGCAAGCGACCACATGCAGTGTAAATGAACACTGGAACGATATGTCGTTCCATCCTCCATACTGTATGTGTATGGCCAATCCCAGATTGGTGCGCATGCTGATAAGGCCTGACATGGACAATAATTTAGTATTTGTTTTACATACTTTGCAAAGAGAGTCAAGACGTTGGTGGGACCTGTGAAGCCGAGTACACTCTGAGAAGATATCAGCTCAGTATGTCATTTCTGGACGATACAGAATGACATATCGGGCATACCGCTCTGTGTGTATGCCCGATATGTGGGTGCCTGTAGCCGCCTGGTCGGCTCTGCTGCATGGCTGATCGGGCAATACACTAGTGACCGTGGAATGTGTAATGAAGAAAGGAGCGACTTGTCGCTCCATCCTTCAATACATCATTTAATCAGTCATAGGGTGAGATGTATCAAAGCCTGGAGAGAGATAAAATACAGACTAATGAGCTCCTCACTGTCATTTTTCAAACACAGAGTGTAAAAATGACAGGAGCTGATATGTTGGTACTTAACCGTATATTCAATTGTAGTCGAAAGCTGCCGTCTGTCGGAAAGACGGCAGTTTTCGACTTTTAGGTCGGAAGGGGCTCCGACCTATTCAGTATACCCCAAAATTATCCAGCAAGTCTGGAATTACGACTTGTCGGAAAGCACGTGTATTGGTCGGAATAGCCGCCGATTCGCATGCTTCTGTTGGAAACGGGGCCAAATCCGACAGCTTTTGGCCCCCTTTCTGACCATCTCAATCTGACTTTAAAAAAAGTTGGATTGTGATGAGGGAGCCGAGGGGGAGAGAGCAGCGGCTACAGCAGCATTAGCAGGAGGATCGGGCACCGCCGGCACTCACGGCAGCGTCCACCCGGCTCCAGCAAGCGAGGTCCCGCTTGCTGGAGCCGGGTGGATGCTGCCGTGAGGTCTAGCGGCGGTGCCACATCCTCCTGCTACAGCGATACACTGCTGTAGCCGCTGCTCTCCCCCATCTCCCCGTGGCTCTCCCCGTCTCTTCCTCCTCAGCTCCCTCATCTCAATCCGACTTTTTTAAAGTCGAATTGAGATGGGCATTGGATAGCCCTTGTCGGATCCATTCCTACAAATGCATGTCGGAATGGATCCGACTTTAATTGAATATACATATTAATCTTTTTCCATGTTATCTATTCCCAAACTTTGATAAGTCTCCCCCATAATATGGTAACTTTTGAGTGTGTTTGTGAATACTAAAGACTTCCTTTTGTATGGGATATAGGCATATTTGAAACTTAAGGGCCCTACACACTGGCCGACCCGCCGCCGAGCTACCCGACGGCGGATACGGCCGACGAGCGACCCGGCGGCGGGGGGGCAGTGACGGGGGGAGTGAAGTTTCTTCACTCCCCCCGTCACGCGGCTCCATAGAACTGCAGGCAAATATGGACGAGATCGTCCATATTGGCCTGCATGCACAGCCGACGGGGGACCAGCGATGAACGAGCGCGGGACCGCGCATCGTTCATCGCTGGAGCCTCCACACTGAAAGATATGAACGAGTTCTCGTTCATTTATGAACGAGATCGTTCATATCTTTCAAAAAATCGGCCAGTGTGTAGGGCCTATTAGTGGTATTTTCTGTGTGTAGTCAACCTGTTAATATAACTTATTACTGTTCCTAAACATAGCAGCAGTTTCCTCATAAAAATGCAACATCGCACAGTTCACTTGTAAAACATGACTCCTAGGATTTGTTTATTTTTTACGATGTAATAAATAGTTATTATTTGTAGAAACAGCAAAATAATGTTACTTCTGACCATTGCATGGAAATGTTAAACTGAGCACAGGAAATGTTAAAATGTTTTATTATTTGTCTGTGCAGTAACACACACTTTAGGGGGGATCCGGTCTCTAGGCCGACAGTAAGTAGGTTGACAATGTTTAGGTCGACCACTATTGGTTGACAGTAACCAGGTCGACAGGGTCTTTAGGTTGACATGTTCTAGGTCAAAAGGTCAACATGAGTTTTTCAATTTTTTTTCTTTTTTTGAACTCTTTCATACTTAACGATCCACGTGGACTACGACTGGGAATAGTAACCTGTGCCGAGCGCAGCGAGGCACCTTGCCCGAAGCATGGCAAGCCATGCGAGGGGACACAGTGCACTAATTGGGGTTCCCGGTCACGGGGCCTAATTCAGATCTGTTCGCTCGCTAGCTATTTATCTTACTTCCTAGAGGATGCATGGGGTATAGACGGGCTCCGCCGGAGACATGGGCACTATAAAGAACTTTAGAATGGGTGTGCACTGGCTCCTCCCTCTATGCCCCTCCTCCAGACCTCAGTTAGATCCTGTGCCCAGAGGAGATTGGGTGCATTACAGGGGAGCTCTCCTGAGTTTCTCTGAAAAATTATTTTGTTAGGTTTTTTATTTTCAGGGAGCACTGCTGGCAACAGGCTCCCTGCATCGTGGGACTGAGGAGAGAGAAGCAGACCTACTTAAGTGATAGGCTCTGCTTCTTAGTCTACTAGACACCATTAGCTCCAGAGGGAGTCGGAACGCATGTCTCCCCTCGCCGTTCGTCCCAGAGCCGCACCGCCGTCCTCCTCACAGAGCCGGAAGATAGAAGCCGGGTGAGTTTAAGAAGAAAAGAAAACTTCTAAGGCGGCAGAAGATTTCAGATCTTCCCTGAGGTAAGCCGCTGCGCGCCATTGCTCCCACACACAACACACACTAGCAGGCACTGATGGGTGCAGGGCGCAGGGGGGGGGGGGGCGCCCTGGGCAGCAATATAAACCTCTAAGTCTGGCATTTATATGTATATAGGCTGCGGAGACAGTAATTATAAAAATCCCCCGCCAGTTTTATACATTTGAGCAGGACCGAAGCCCGCCGCTGGAGGGGGCGGAGCTTGGTTCCACAGCACTAACCAGCGCCACTTTCTCCACAGAGCACTACAGAGAAGCTGGCTCCCCGGTCTCTCCCCTGCTGAACACGGTGACACAGGGCTGAAAAGAGGGGGGGGGGGGGGGGGGGGGCAGTTGTAAGGTGCAGTGAGTGTATTACACAGTTAATTATATATAAAAGCGCTATATTATCTGGGAAATTGTTTCCAGTGTCAGTTGGCGCTGGGTGTGTGCTATGATACTCTCTCTCTGTCTCTCCAAAGGGCCTTATTGGGGAACTGTCTCCTTATAACTATATCCCGGTGTGTGTGGGGGTGTCGGTACGAGTGTGTCGGCATGTCTGAAGCGGAAGGCTCATCTAAGGAGGAGGTGGAGCAGATGATTGTGGTCTCTCCGTCGGCAACGCCGACTCATGATTGGTTGGACATGTGGAATGTTTTAAATGCAAATGTGACCTTATTACATAAGAGAATGGACAAAGCAGAGTCCAGGAAAAAAGCAGGGAGTCAATCCATGGCTTCGACTGTGTCACAGGGCCCTTCAGGGTCTGAAAAACGTCCCCTATCCCAAATAGCAGACACTGATACCGACACGGATTCTGACTCCAGTGTCGACTATGATGATGCGAGGTTACACCCAAGGGTGGCCAAAAGTATTCATTATATGATTATTGCAATAAAAGATGTTTTGCATATTATTATTATTATTATTATCATCCTTTATTTATATGGCGCCACAAGGGTTCCGCAGTGCCCAATTACAGAGTACATGAATAATCAAACAGGAAAACAGCAACTTACAGTTGATGACAGTATAGGACAAGTACAGGGTAAATAAACATAGTTACATCAGCAGATGACACTGGAATAAGTATCAGGTGGCAGAAGACTGCTGGAGTTGATGCAGTTGAAGATTATTAAAGTAAGAAAGGATAAGCACATGAGGGAAGAGGGCCCTGCTCGTGAGAGCTTACATTCTAAAGATCACAGATGACCCCTCTGTCCCTGACACGAGGGTGCGCATGTATAAGGAAAAGAAACCTGAGGTAACCTTTCCCCCATCTCATGAACTGAACGAGTTATTTGAAAAAGCTTGGGAAACTCCAGACAAAATACTGTAGATTCCC
Organism: Pseudophryne corroboree; assembly: GCF_028390025.1. Classification (NCBI taxonomy): domain Eukaryota; kingdom Metazoa; phylum Chordata; class Amphibia; order Anura; family Myobatrachidae; genus Pseudophryne; species Pseudophryne corroboree. The sequence continues at coordinate 386,340,611 of NC_086446.1, read as the reverse complement.
AAGAGGATTCTTATGGCGTATCCCTTCCCTGCACAGGACAGGGTATGCTGGGAATCCTCACCCACGGTGGACAAGGCTTTAACGCGCCTGTCCAAGAAGGTGGCGCTACCGTCTCCAGACACGGCAGCCCTCAAGGATCCTGCTGATCGCAGACAGGAAACTACCTTAAAATCTATTTATACGCATACGGGTGCTTTACTCAGACCGGCAAAAGCATCGGCATGGTTATGTAGCGCAGTTGCAGCTTGGACAGATACCTTGTCAGCTGACATTGATACCCTAGACAGGGATACCATTTTATTGACCTTAGGTCACATTAAAGACGCAGTCTTATATATGAGAGACGCTCAAAGAGACGTTGGGCTGCTAGGTTCGAGAGCCAACGCCATGGCGATTTCTGCAAGGCGAGCCCTGTGGACCCGCCAATGGACGGGTGATGCCGACTCAAAGAAGCATATGGAGGTTTTACCATACAAAGGTGAAGTTTTATTTGGGGAAGGTCTCACGGACCTGGTGGCCACAGCTACCGCGGGTAAATGTACTTTTTTGCCTTTTGTTCCCCCACAGCAAAAGAAAACTCCACAATATCAGATGCAGTCCTTTCGGTCGCATAAGTCCAGAAGAGGTCGGGGCTCATCCTTCCTCACCAGAGGTAAGGGTAGAGGGAAGAGAACACCTGCTTCGGCTAGTTCCCAGGAGCAGAAGTCCTCCCCGGCTTCTACTAAATCCACCGCATGACGCTGGGGCTCCACTGAGGGAGTCCGCACCGGTGGGGGCACGTCTTCGACTCTTCAGCCAGGTCTGGGTTCTGTCAGACGTGGATCCTTGGGCGATGGATATTGTATCCCAAAGCTACAAACTGGAATTCGAAGACGTGCCCCCTCGCCGATTTTTCAAGTCGGCCTTGCCAGCTTCTCCCCCAGAGAGGGAAGTAGTGTTAGCTGCAATTCAAAAGCTGTGTCAACAGCAAGTGATTGTCAAGGTTCCCCTAGTCCAACAGGGTAAAGGGTACTATTCAACCCTGTTCGTGGTCCCGAAGCCGGATGGTTCGGTCAGACCCATTTTAAATCTAAAATCCCTAAACCTGTACTTGAAAAAGTTCAAATTCAAGATGGAATCGCTCCGGGCTGTGATCTTCAGTCTGGAAGGGGGGACTTTATGGTGTCACTCGACATAAAGGATGCATACCTTTATGTCCCCATATATCCTCCTCATCAGGTGTACCTGAGATTTGCTGTACAGGACTGTCATTACCAGTTTCAGACGTTGCCGTTTGGGCTTTCCACGGCCCCGAGGATTTTCACCAAGGTGATGGCGGAGATGATGGTGCTCCTGCGCAGGCAGGGAGTCACAATTATCCCATACTGGGACGATCTCCTGATAAAAGCGAGATCGAGAGATCAATTGCAGAAGAGCGTGTCGCTCTCCCTGAGAGTGCTACAACAACACGGTTGGATTCTCAATCTGCCAAAGTCACAATTGATTCCAACGACTCGACTATCAAAAAGAGTGTCTGTTCATCAATGCACTTGAGTACTGGGGAAAATGGTGGCAGCCTACGAGGCCATCCCCTTCGGCAGGTTTCATGCAAGGACATTTCAGTGGGACCTCCTGTACAAGTGGTCCGGGTCCCATCTACAAATACATCAGAAGATAAGCCTGTCCCCCAGGGCCAGGGTGTCTCTCCCGTGGTGGCTGCAAAGTGCTCACCTTCTAGAGGGTCGCAGGTTCGGCATTCAAGACTGGGTTCTGGTGACCACGGATGCGAGCCTCCGACGATGGGGAGCAGTCACACAAGGAAGAAATTTCCAGGGGCTATGGTCAAGCCAGGAGGCTTGTCTACACATCAACGTACTGGAATTGAGGGCCATATACAACGGCCTACGACAAGCAGAGAATCTTCTTCGCGACCTACCGGTTCTGATTCAATCAGACAACGTCACAGCTGTGGCTCATGTAAACCGCCAAGGTGGGACAGGGAGCAGAGTGGCAATGGCGGAAGCCACCAGGATTCTTCGCTGGGTGGAAAATCACGTAAGCGCTCTGTCAGCGGTTTTCATTCTGGGAGTGGACAACTGGGAAGCAGACTTCCTCAGCAGACACGATCTCCATCCAGGAGAGTGGGGACTTCATCAAGAAGTTTTTACAGAGATAACAAGTCTTTGGGGAATTCCTCACATAGACATGATGGCGTCCCGCCTCAACAAGAAGCTTTGGAGGTATTGTGCCAGGTCAAGGGACCCTCAGGCAGTAGCGGTGGATGCCCTGGTGACACCATGGGTATTTCAGTCGGTCTATGTATTCCCCCCTCTTCCTCTCATCTCAAAAATATTGAGAATCATAAGACAAAAAAGAGTGCAAACAATACTCATTGTTCCAGATTGGCCTCGAAGGGCCTGGTATTCAGATCTTCAGGAGATGCTCACAAAAGATCCGTGGCCTCTTCCTCTCAGGGAGGACCTGTTGCAACAGGGGCCCTGTGTGTTCCAAGACTTACCGCGGTTACGTTTGACGGCATGGCGGTTGAACACCGAATCCTAGCTGGGAAAGATATTCCGGAGGAAGTCATCCCTACTCTGATAAAGGCTAGGAAGGAGGTGACGGCGAAACATTATCACCGCATCTGGAGGAAGTATGTATCTTGTTGTGAAGCCAAGAATGCTCCTACGGAAGATTTCCATCTGGGCCGTTTTCTCCACTTTCTACAGACAGGAGTGGATATGGACCTAAAATTAGGCTCCATTAAGGTACAGATTTCAGCCCTGTCTATTTTCTTTCAGAAGGAATTGGCTTCTCTCCCAGAAGTCCAAACTTTTGTAAAGGGAGTGCTACACATCCAGCCTCCTTTTGTGCCCCCAGTGGCACCATGGGACCTTAACGTGGTGTTACGGTTCCTGAAGTCTCACTGGTTTGAACCTCTTCAAACGGTTGAATTAAACTTTCTCACTTGGAAGGTGGTCATGTTGTTGGCCTTGGCATCTGCAAGGCGGGTGTCCGAATTGGCGGCCTTGTCTCACAAGAGCCCCTATTAAATTTTCCATGTGGATAGAGCAGAGTTGAGGACTCGTCCTCAATTTTTGCCTAAGGTGGTTTCTTCATTTCATATGAACCAACCTATTGTGGTGCCTGTGGCTACGGGTGACTTGGAGGATTCCAAGTCCCTGGATGTAGTCAGGGCCTTAAAAATCTATGTAGCCAGGACGGCTCGGGTTAGGAAAACAGAAGCACTGTTTGTCCTGTATGCAGCCAACAAAGTTGGCTCTCCTGCTTCGAAGCAGACTATTGCTTGCTGGATCTGTAACACGATTCAGCAGGCTCATTCTACGGCAGGATTGCCGTTACCAAATTCGGTAAAGGCCCATTCCACTAGGAAGGTGGGCTCTTCTTGGGCGGCTGCCCGAGGCGTCTCGGCATTACAGCTTTGCCGAGCAGCTGCCTGGTCGGGTTCAAACACTTTTGCAAAGTTCTATAAGTTTGATACCCTGGCTGATGAGGACCTTGCATTTGCTCAGCCGGTGCTTCAGAGTCGTCCGCACTCTCCCGCCCGGTTTGGAGCTTTGGTATAAACCCCATGGTCCTTACAGAGTCCCCAGCATCCTCTAGGACGTAAGAGAAAATAAGATTTTAAACCTACCGGTAAATCTTTTTCTCCTAGTCCGTAGAGGATGCTGGGCGCCCGTCCCAGTGCGGACAAAATCTGCAAGGCTTGTATATAGTTGTTGCTTACATAAAGGTTATGTTACAGTTGAGATCAGTCTTTAGCTGATACTGTTTTGTTCATACTGTTAACTGGTTGCGTATATTCCAGGTTATACGGTGTGGATGGTGTGGGCTGGTATGAATCTTGCCCTTAGATTAACAAAATCCTTTCCTCGTATTGTCCATCTCCTCTGGGCACAGTTTCTCTAACTGAGGTCTGGAGGAGGGGCATAGAGGGAGGAGCCAGTGCACACCCATTCTAAAGTTCTTTATAGTGCCCATGTCTCCTGCGGAGCCCGTCTATACCCCATGGTCCTTACGGAGTCCCCAGCATCCTCTACGGACTAGGAGAAAAAGATTTACCGGTAGGTTTAAAATCTTGTTTTTTTGCAGCGCTGCAAACAGATGGACGCCGCCTATAGGGGAGTGTATTTAAGCTTCGCAAGTGTGCGAACGCATGTGCAGCTGCCCTGTACAAAAACAGCTTGTGCAGTTTCTGAGTAGCTCTGACCTTACTCAGCCGCTGCGATCACTTCAGCCTATTCGAGCCCAGCATTGACGTCAGACACCCGCCCTGCAAACGCTTTGACCCGCCTGCGTTTTTCCAACCACTCCTAGAAAACGGTCAGTTGCCACCCACAAACACCCTCTTCCTGTCAATCTCCTTACGAACAACTGTGCAAATGGTTTCTTCGCTAGAACCAGTGCACAACAATGATCCGCTTTGTAACCGTATGGCACGCCTGCACATTGCGGTGCATACGCATGCGCAGTAGTTACCTGATCGCTGTGCAGCCGAAAAACACTAGCGAGCGAACAGATCTGAATTAGGCCCACTGTACGGAGAAAACGACAAAAAAACACACATAAAAAACTCATGTCGACATTTTGACCTGTCGACCTAGACCATGTCGACCGAAAGACCCTGTGGACCTAGCATCCCTGTCAACCTACTTACTGTCGACCAACAGTGGTCGACCTAAACATTGTCAACCTACTTACCATTGACCTTACATACCACACCCACTTTAGGGAGCAGATCCCATGGTGAGAATGGGTTTCATCTAAAGTTCACTGCTCTTAGTAAGAATTTGTTTTGGTGTGCCTGGTATTGTACCTAGATCGTCATATCCGGATGTTTTCTTTGTGGAATGTTGCCTTACCCCAACCTGACAAGGCAGAATATTCATTGCCCCAGCTGTGTTCAAAGACTATAGATGGGGTAAACGTAATAGCTTGAGAGATGAAGACATTGACGAATTTGCGGCGAGTTTACTTGATGTTTTAAAGGGTCAGTCATTTAAAAGGCAAAATCAACCTGATTTTTCTTGTAAATGGTTGCCCCCTTAAAACATTGGACAGACTTGCCAGGAACTCATTATTGCCTTCTTCTTGCAGACTATTACACTTAGCCCTACAAATTCTGTTCCATGTAAATTGGCATTCTGTGTACAGCACAGCAAAACCTGTTTACTGTGTGCTCATACTTTCTTAGTTGATAGTCAGGGTTGTCCGCTTTTTATCTTAATTTGTCTTACGCCCTAGAGGATGCTGGGGTCCACATTAGTACCATGGGGTATAGACGGGTCCACTAGGAGCCACTGGCACTTTAAGAGTTTGAGAGTGTGGGCTGGCTCCTCCCTCTATGCCCCTCCTACCATACTCAGTTTAGAAAATGTGCCCGGAGGAGCCGGTCACAGCTAGGGGAGCTCTGCAGAGTTTCTCTGGTAAAAGTTTTTTTTTTTTTAGAGTTTATTATTTTACAGGGAGGATGCTGGCGACAGGCTCCCTGCTTCGTGGGACTAAGGGGGGGAGTAGTGTCCGCCCTGAGGGGTCTGAGCCACTATCTCCTCTGACAGGACGCTCACCCCAGCAGCATGCCGCCACCCACTTACAGAGCCAGAAGATCAGTGGCGAGTTAGTCACCGCCCCCCCCCTGGCAAGTGGGGAAGCTGGTGTGAAGATGGTGGCAACAGGGTATGGAGCGCAGTACTAACTGCTCTCCGGGGCTCAGCGGTACATAGTGTGGTGCTGTGAGGGGCACCCTGAGCCAGCGCCTACACCCTACACTGACCAACAAGCCTGTCAGGTTCCCAGGATCGCTGCCAGCACTTTTCCTCAGGCCAGTATAATCTTCAGAAGAGCGGGAAGCAGCACCATGAAAGGGGGCGAAGCTTCTCCTCAGAGCGGACCCAGCAGCGTTCAGCGCCATCTTCCTGCCTGCAGAAGCGCTGACAGGGAGAGCTGTCCCTCCAAGTCAACTCCAGCTATCTTGTACGGTACCAGGGGGTTGTAGAAGGGAGGGGGAGGCTGTGTAAAGTCTGTGTAGTCTATTGAGGTACACAGACAGCGCTGGTAGTTTCATTAGTTCTACCTTAAAAAGCGCTGTGTGTGGATTGGCTCCAATCTCTGTGTCTCTCTGTGGCATACTTGGGGGGAAACTGTGCCTGACATTTCCGTGTGTGTGTGTGTTTACTATCTCACATAGCCAGGTCTACGGACTCTGTGTCATGTGCTGCAGAAGAGATTTCCTCTCAAGAGGGGTCCATTCCATGTACACAGGATTGTAATGCTTTGTCTCAGATCCCTATTGTTGAAGCTAATACTGAGACTGAAACTCAGGTGTTAAAGAACTCTATGGCAGTTTGGTCAGGCTCTGTCCCTATTCCTGCAAAACCCCCTAGCATGTTCCCACGGAAACGTGCACTTGCCCAATTTATGCAAGATGACACAGATACCGATTCTGATACTTCAGACGGTGATGGGGACGTGGTGTGGGGGGGCGGCATCCCTTGCAAAGGGGGTGCAGCTCATGATTGAGGCCATTAGAGATGTGTTAAACATTAATGACACTACACCTGAGCAGGTTAAGGAGGCTTATGCTGCATTCAGATCGCAAATGCCGGATCCTACCCGGTAAGAGAAACGTGTACTTACCGGGTGTGATCCGGCATTTGCGCTCCGTTGCTGGCTTTCCGACCCGGCAATATACCGGGTCGGTTGCCATAGCAGCGGAGGGCGCAGAAACAGCAGGGGTGGAGGCGGCGCCGGGAGATGAGCTCATCTCCTGCGCCGCCTCTGCCTATGCTGTGAATGGGAGCCGTGTCGCATCGGAACGGCTCCCATTCACACTGCGCCTGACCCGGTAATCAACCCGGTAATAACCCTTCTTTTTTACCGGGTTGAATTACCGGGTCAGGCGACCCGCTAATTCACTAAAGGACCTTTCACATCGCACACGGACCCGTTTCGACACGGCAATATGCCGTGTCGATACCGGGTTTTTAGTGCGATGTGAAAGGGGTCTTACTTCACTGATAATAAGAAAGCCCCGCAAACCTTTCCTGCGTCTAAAGAATTAGACGCTATATTTGAAAAATCCTGGGAAAACCCGGAGAAAAAATTCCGAATCCCAAAGAGAGTTCTGGTTTCCTTTCCCTTCCCTGAGGAAGATAGGAAAAAATGGGAAAACCCACCAATTGTTAACGCATCTGTCTCCAGACTGTCTAAAAAGGTGGTTTTACCTGTCCCTGCTTCTACCGCGTTGAAAGAACCGGCTGATCGTAAGCTTGACACTACGCTCAAATCCATATACACTGCTTCAGGAGTGGCCTTAAGGCCCACTATTGCCTGTGCATGGATTTCTAAAGCCATAGTAAAGTGGTCAGGCACATTACTAGAGGATTTGGATGCAATGGATAGAAGTGACATTGAATTGTTTTTACGTCACATACAGGATTCTGCGGGGTTCATGGTGGAATCCATGAAAGACCTGGGTACGCTGACTGCACGGATATCCTCCATGTCGGTATCATATCGCAGGGGACTCTGGCTACGCCAATGTTCTGCAGACGCGGAATCCAGGAGAAGTGTGGAGAACCTACCCTACACAGGTCAGGCTCTATTTGGGGAAGCGCTGGATGTGTGGATTTCCACGGCAACCGCGGGTAAGTCACCTTTCCTTCCCTCTGCTACTCCTTCTACGAAGAAACCGTTTCTTGAGCTGTGCAGCAGTCCTTTCGGACCGCTAAGACAAAAAAAGCCCAAGCTTTCTACCACTTTCTTTAGAGGTAGTTGGGCAAAGTCAAAAAAGCCTGCACCCGCAGCCTCCCAGGACCAGAGATCTGCTTCTGGTTCCTCAAAATCCTCAGCATGACTGTGGACCTCAAAGCCTGGAGGACGGGCTGATGTGTGCGAGACTCAGACGTTTCAGCCACGTCTGGGTGTCATCCGGCCTGGATACCTGGGTACAGGATATTATGCCCCAGGGGTACAGACTGGAGTTTCAAGAACTCCTGCCTCACCGATTCTTCAAATCAGGCTTGCCAGCTTTGCAGACAAACAGGGCTATCCTACAGGAAGCCATCCTAAAATTGTCCCAGTTCCATCTCATATGCAAAACAAGGGTTATTATTCAAACCTTTTCGTGGTACCGAAACCGGATGGTTCGGTCAAACCAATTTGGATATTCAAAATGGAGTCTCTCAGAGCAGTGATTTTATGTCTGGAAGAGGGAGAGTTTCTAAAATCCCTGGATATCAAGGATGCGTACCTCCACATTCCGATTTGGGGCACTACCATTCGGCCTATCCACAGCACCGAGGGTGTTCACCAAGGTGATGGCGGAGATGATGGTTCTCCGCATACAGGGGGTGAACATAATCCCATATCTGGACGATCTGTTGATAAAGGCAGTGTCCAGGGAGAGGTTGTTGCAGTCCATTGTTCTCATTACTCATATGCTCAGGGAACACGGTTGGATCCTGATTTTTCCAAAATCACATTTGGAGCCGACCAGGAGGTTGTCTTTTCTGGGAATTATCCTCCACACAGAAGTGCAGAGGGTGTGTCTTCCGGGGGAAAAAGCTTTGGTGATACAAACAATGGTCCGGGATGTCCTGAAGCCAGCCCGGATTTCGGTTCTTCAGTGCATTCGCCTTCTGGGTAAGATGGTGGCCTCTGACGAGGCTCTATAGTACGGGAGGTTTCATGCTCGGCCCTTCCAACTGGATCTCCTGGACAAGTGGTCGGGATCTCATCTACACATGCACCAGAGAATACGTCTGTTGCCAAAAGCCAGGATTTCACTCCTCTGGTGGCTACAACTAACTCACCTTCTGGAGGGCCGCAGGTTCGGGATTCAGGACTGGATCCTTCTAACCATGGATGCAATTCTCTGGTGCTAGGGCGCAGTCACTCAGGGGGAAACCTTCCAAGGAAGGTGGTCAAGCCTGGAATCCAGCCTACCAATAAATATTCTGGAACTAAGAGCCGTCTACAACGGTCTTCTCCAAGCGGCCCATCTTCTGCGAGGTCGAGCCATTCAAGTGCAGTCGGACAATGTAACAATAGTGCCTAACATAAACTGACAGGGCGTAACGAAGACCAGAGCTGCAATGTCAGAGGTAACGAGAATCATCCTCTGGGCAGAAAAACACGCGTTGGCGCTGTCAGCAATCTTCATTCCGGGAGTAGACAACTGGGAAGCGGACTTCCTCAGCAGACACGATCTCCATCCAGGAGAGTGAGGACTCCATCCGGAGGTGTTCACGGAGGTAACAGATCTTTGGGGTGTACTTCAAATAGACATGATGGCCTCTCGTCTCAACAAGAAGTTTCGGTGGTATTCCAGGTCGAGGGACCCGCAAGCCGTGGCGGTGGACACCCTATTGACTCCATGGGTGTTCCAGTCGGTGTACGTGTTTCCTCCACTTCCACTCTTTCCAAGAGTTCTAAAACTCATAAGGAGAACAAGAGTTCAGGCTATCCTCATTGCTCCGTCCTGGCCAAGAAGGGCTTGGTACGCGGATCTTCTGGAGCTACTGCTGGAGGATCCGAGGACCTTCTGCAACAGGGGCCATTCACTTATCAAGACTTATTTCGGCTACGTTTGACGGCATGGAGATTGAACGCCAGATATTAGCTTGGAGGGGCATTCCAAACAAGGTTATTCCTACCCTGATACAGGCTAGGAAAGGAGTAATGTCTAAACATAACCATCGTATTTAGAAAAAATATGTATCTTGGTGTGAGTCCCAGAAGTTTCATACGGTAGAGTTTCAACTGGGACGATTTCTCCTCTTCCTGCAAGCAGGTGTGGATATGGGCCTGAAGTTGGGATCCGTAAAGGTCCAGATTTCGTCCCTATCCATTTTCTTCCAGAAACAGTTGGCTTCCCTCCCGGAGGTTCAGACCTTTTTGAAAGGGGTTCTGCACATCCAGCCTCCCTTTGTGCCGCCTACGGCACCATGGGATCTTAACGTGGTGCTGCAGTTTCTCCAATTGGATTGGTTCGAACCTCTACAGGAGGTTGAGGTCAAGTTTCTTACATGGAAGGCTGTCACTTTGCTGGCCTTATCTTCTGCTAGACGTGTATCGGAGATGGGGTCTTTGTCTTGTTAGAGCCCCTACTTGATCTTCCATGAAGATAGAGCTGAGCTCCGGACACGTCAGCAGTTCCTTCTGAAGTGTCACAACTGAGGGCCTGAGCTGACGGGAGGCAGCCTCAGTTGTAGGGGCTGAGATGTAACGGAACCTGGGAGGTTGTATCAGACCCCTAGACATGTAAGTAACATGTAGAATAACTGCCCGAAGGCGTGACCACGACAACCAGGATAAAAGTCAATGATGTTTATTATGACAAACTCCGTAACACAGCAGCAGTAAAGGAAACATAAAAGTCAACAGAGGATAAATACAATTCCTGGGTACTACAGGGTGGCAAGGGCCACAGGCACTGGTAGTGTGAGACAGTTCTTATAATCTTCTAGTTGGAAAGTCCTTACCAGGCCTGACTGTAGCAATGGAGAGAACCCAGGATCGTACCAGCTGGTGTTCCAGGAAAGGCTGGGCTGCTGAAGATAAAACGGCTGCTGTGGATACTGGCTGGAACCAGACTGTTGTTGGTACGGAGTGGATACTGGCTGGAACCAGTTAAATAATAAACGAACTTGAGAGCGATGAAATAATAATGAAGTTTGGAGTTTGAGAGCGGTGAAATAATAATACCGGTGGAGAGTGGTAAACTGCAGAAAGGACACCGGCCCTTTAAGAGAAGCTGTACACTGCTGGAAGCTGGGCTGGAAGCAGGTGATTGATAATGAAGTTTGGAGTTTGAGAGCGGTGAAATAATAATACCGGTGGAGAGTGGTAAACTGCAGAAAGGACACCGGCCCTTTAAGAGAAGCTGTACACTGCTGGAAGCTGGGCTGGAAGCAGGTGATTGTTGTAACTGGAAACAGGTGAGTCCAGAATGGATCGGAGAGTCAGGCTACACCGCAGATGGAATGCTGGTGCGGGTCTCTATAGCAGAAGTCTGGAGACAGGAGCTGGAACCTGGAAGACAACCACAGGAGAGAGACAAACTGGAACTAGGTTAGACAACCAAAGCACTGACGCCTTCCTTGCTCAGGCACAGCTTACTTATACCTGCAGCAAGGAAGGGGTTGGCTAGGCAATTATGCAAATCAACAATACAGACAGCAGATTGGTGGAAATGATCAGATGACAAAATCCAAGATGGCTGCGCCCATGCAGACACTTGGAGGGAAGTTTGGTTTGTAATCCATGTGAGAATTGAAACAGTAATGGCGACGCCGGCCACAGGAGACAGGAGACGCCAGACTGACAAGCGCACATTTAACCACGCGGGCACAGCGGAGGCCGCGGCTGATGAAATCACCACTCTGACATTCTGCATGTGGAAACTCAGGAACAGCGGGATCCGGTCCTGGAACGCTGAGCCAGCCTTAGGAGGCATCTGAAGGGTAAGTAATGGCGTCCAGATACCCGGATCGTGACAGCACCCCCCCCTTTAGGAGTGGCCCCAGGACACTTCTTAGGCTTTAAAGGAAACTTTGCGTGGAAATTTCGGACCAAGGCAGGAGCATGGACGTCTGAGGCATTGATCCAAGAGCGTTCTTCAGGACCATAGCCCTTCCAGTCAATGAGGTATTGTAACTGACCGTAACGGAAACGTGAGTCCAAAATCTTGGCCACCTCGTACTCGACTCCCCGTTGAGTCTGAACTTTGGGAGCTGGAGGAAGTGCGGAATGAAACCGATTCAGGATCAGCGGTTTCAACAAAGAAACATGAAATGTCCTGGGTATTTTCAAGAAGGATGGTAACTGTAACCTGTAGGCAACAGGATTGATGACTTGTTCAATCTTGAAGGGTCCGATGTAGCGAGGTGCAAATTTCATGCTGGGAACTCTCAACCTCAAATTCTTCGTGGACAGCCACACACGATCACCCACCTTGAGAGCAGGAACCGCTCTACGCTTCCTATCGGCAAACTTCTTATACCTGAATGAGGCTTTAAGCAGGGCTGCGCGGACGTTCCTCCAGTTATTTGAAAACTGACGCAAGGTGACATCCACTGCTGGAACAGAAGTTGCGGGAAGCGGTTGGAATTCTGGGACTTTAGGGTGGAATCCATAATTAATGAAGAATGGTGTAGAAGAAGATGAGGAATGGTATTGATTGTTGTGGCTGAACTCGGCCCAAGGAAGGAGTTAAACCCAGTCATCTTGAGAGGAAGACACATATATACGGAGGAAGGCCTCCAAGTCCTGATTCACCCTCTCGGTTTGACCATTGGTCTGAGGATGGTAAGCCGTGGAAAACTTTAACTTGACTTGGAGGGCTTGACACAAACTTCGCCAAAATTTGGCTACAAATTGTACTCCACGATCCGAGATGATCTCTTCAGGAAGACCGTGAAGTCGGAAGATCTCTTGTATAAACACTTGAGCCAACTTGGAAGCTGACGGAAGACCGGTGAGAGGGATGAAATGTGCCATCTTGGTGAACCGGTCAACTACCACCCAGATGGTATTAAACTTGTTGCAGATAGGTAGATCGGAAACAAAGTCCATCGACAAATGGGTCCAAGGTCGACGGGGAACAGATAATGGAACCAGTTGCCCCGCAGGCGACTGGCGGGAGACTTTGTGTTGGGCACACTTTGGGCAGGAGGCAATAAATTCCATAACGTCCTTCTTCAGAGTTGGCCACCAGTAGGACCTAGAAATAAATTCAAGGGTTTTCTGAATGCCTGTATGTCCAGCAAAACGGGAAGCATGGGCCCAATGCATGAGCTTCTTCCTTAGAACTGGCTTAACAAAACTTTTCCCTGGTGGAGGCGTAGAGTCCATCCCTACCATGGAGAATGCCAACGGATTAATAATAGGATGCTTGTCTGCAGACTCGGACTCATTTTCTTGCTCCCATGAGCGGGAAAGGGCATCGGCCTTACGATTCTGAGAACCCGGACAGAACTGGAGTTTAAAGTCAAACCTAGAGAAGAAAAGTGCCCATCTGGCCTGACGAGGATTCAGACATTGTGCGCCTTTGAGATATAAAAGATTTTTGTGGTCGGTAAGTATGGTGATTGAGTGGGAAGCTCCCTCCAACAGGTATCTCCACTCCTCCAGAGCGAGCTTGATGGCTAGCAACTCCTGATCGCCAATGGCATAGTTGCGCTCAGCTGGGGAGAACTTCCGGGAGAAGAAACTGCAAGGATGTAGATGTCCATCTTTGGCCCTCTGGGATAACACTGCTCCTACTCCAACGGAGGAGGCATCTACCTCTAAGATAAAAGGAGAGTCGGTGTCGGGCTGTTTCAGAACTGGTGCAGAGATGAACCGTTGCTTCAGAAGGTGAAAGGCCTGTGTAGCTTCCTCGGACCACTTGGACGGATTAGCACCTTTCTTGGTTAATGCAGTGATAGGCGCCACAATGGTGGAAAAGTCTCGTATAAATTTTCTATAATAATTGGCGAACCCTAAGCACCTCTGGACCCCTTTGAGGCTTAAGGGTATAGGCCAATTCTGGATTGCTTGGAGTTTCTCAGGATCCATCTCTAGTCCGGAACCGGACACAATGTAACCTAGAAACGGAATGGTTTTAACTTCAAACACACACTTCTCCAATTTACAATAGAGGTGATTGACACGGAGACGGGAAAGAACCTCTTTTACCCAGAAACGATGATCTTCGAGATTATTAGCAAAGATGAGGATGTCGTCTAGATAAACCACGACATGGCGGTACAAGATGTCCCTGAAAATCTCATTCACGAAGTGCTGGAAGACTGCTGGAGCGTTGCTCAATCCGAAGGGCATGACGAGGTACTCATAATGTCCGTCACGGGTGTTAAAGGCGGTCTTCCACTCGTCACCCTCACGGATTCGGATGAGATTGTAGGCACCCCTCAAGTCCAGCTTTGTGAAAATAGTTGCACCACTAACTCTATCAAAGAGCTCGGTAATCAGGGGTAAAGGGTATCGGTTCTTGACGGTAATGTCGTTCAGACCTCTGTAGTCGATGCACGGACGCAGACCACCGTCTTTCTTCTTAACGAAGAAGAAGCCTGCGCCGGCTGGAGAAGAAGATGGTCGGATGAAACCCTTCGCCAGGTTCTCTTTGATGTACTCTTCCATGGAGTGTGTCTCAGGCAGAGACAACGGATAAGTTCGGCCTCGCGGTGGAACCTTCCCTGGAATGAGGTCGATTGGGCAGTCCCATTCTCTATGAGGAGGAAGGATATCAGCAGAGGCTTTACTGAACACGTCCGTGAAGTCTTGATATGGAGGAGGCGGAACATCAGATGACCTGGGGAAGGAAGAACAAACAGGAAGAACTTTGGCTAAACAAGTCTCAGCACAGGAGGGACCCCATGCCAGTATTTGCGTAGTCGTCCAGTCAATTGATGGGTTGTGGAGACGGAGCCATGGAAGGCCTAAAACCACTGGATGTGTGGCTCTTGGAATCACTAAAAAAGAAATATACTCAGAATGAAGAACTCCCACTCTCAGACGAACTGGAAGAGTCCTTAAGGAAATGACTGCGTCAAAAATCTTGCTGCCATCCACGGCAGTCAAAGAGATGGACGAGGACAGTCTCTCGGTGGGTAGGGACCACCGTTTAACATAAGCTTCGGTTATGAAATTCCCAGCTGCTCCGGAATCAAGGAGGGCAATGACGTTCCTGTAACGTTGAGCAATTTGGAGCGACACTGGGAGGTTACAGTCATGAGGAGATGAAGAGGAGATCATTACTCCTAGCCGGCCCTCTCCTTGGCGAGCTAGGATCTGGAGTTTCCCGGACGTTTGGGACAGGCATTGATAGTGTGCGACGGAGCTGCACAGTAGAGACAGAGAGACTCAGAGAGACGTCTTCGGCGCTCAGCGGGAGATAGACGGGAACGACTAATTTGCATAGGCTCATCCTTGGATGGAAATGGTTGACGAGGAGGAGGAGCAGAAGATTTAGGAGTAGATGATCTTCCTCGCTCGGTTGCTCTCTCTCTGAAACGTAGATCAACCTTCGTGCAAAGAGAAATTAGCTCATCCAACTTAGAGGGCAAGTCTCTGGTAGCTAACTCATCCTTGATGCGTTCTGATAAGCCATGCCAGAATGCAGCATACAGGGCCTCGTCGTTCCATGCCAGTTCGGATGCCAGGATTTTAAACTGTATAAGATACTGTCCCACAGTACGTGTTCCCTGGCGTAAACGGAGAATCTCAGATGAAGCAGATGTTATCCGGCCTGGCTCGTCGAAGATGCGCCTGAATGTAGCTACAAAGTCAGTATAGGAGGATAGCAGGGGATCAGACTTCTCCCATAAAGGTGATGCCCAGTCAAGGGCTGAGCCACTGAGAAGGGAGATGATATAGGCAATTTTGGTACGGTCACTGAAGAAATTGCCAGGTAGAAGCTCAAAGTGGATTTCACATTGATTGAGAAATCCCCTGCAGAACCTTGGAGATCCATCAAATTTTGCTGGCGTTGGAAGATGAAGATGTGGACTGGAAATCGGTAAGTTGGTTGGGGTTACAGCTGGTGTCACTGTAGTGGACGCACCGGACGTGCCAGGTCCACGGAGGGTCGTTTGAATCCCATCCAGCCGTGTAGAGAGATCCTGGAGACAGCGGA
Source organism: Pseudophryne corroboree (assembly GCF_028390025.1). Taxonomy (NCBI): domain Eukaryota; kingdom Metazoa; phylum Chordata; class Amphibia; order Anura; family Myobatrachidae; genus Pseudophryne; species Pseudophryne corroboree. Next base: position 386,324,974 of record NC_086446.1, on the reverse strand, counting down.
TGATGTGGCCCTGTGCAGCCTCCTGATGTTCAAGTCGGGCTGCCAGTTCTTGCATTGGCCTGGCCGCTTGATCCTGGTCTCCGTCTGGATTCATTAGGTCAGTGCTTACTGTCACAACTGAGGGCCTGAGCTGACGGGAGGCAGCCTCAGTTGTAGGGGCTGAGATGTAACGGAACCTGGGAGGTTGTATCAGACCCCTAGACATGTAAGTAACATGTAGAATAACTGCCCGAAGGCGTGACCACGACAACCAGGATAAAAGTCAATGATGTTTATTATGACAAACTCCGTAACACAGCAGCAGTAAAGGAAACATAAAAGTCAACAGAGGATAAATACAATTCCTGGGTACTACAGGGTGGCAAGGGCCACAGGCACTGGTAGTGTGAGACAGTTCTTATAATCTTCTAGTTGGAAAGTCCTTACCAGGCCTGACTGTAGCAATGGAGAGAACCCAGGATCGTACCAGCTGGTGTTCCAGGAAAGGCTGGGCTGCTGAAGATAAAACGGCTGCTGTGGATACTGGCTGGAACCAGACTGTTGTTGGTACGGAGTGGATACTGGCTGGAACCAGTTAAATAATAAACGAACTTGAGAGCGATGAAATAATAATGAAGTTTGGAGTTTGAGAGCGGTGAAATAATAATACCGGTGGAGAGTGGTAAACTGCAGAAAGGACACTGGCCCTTTAAGAGAAGCTGTACACTGCTGGAAGCTGGGCTGGAAGCAGGTGATTGATAATGAAGTTTGGAGTTTGAGAGCGGTGAAATAATAATACCGGTGGAGAGTGGTAAACTGCAGAAAGGACACCGGCCCTTTAAGAGAAGCTGTACACTGCTGGAAGCTGGGCTGGAAGCAGGTGATTGTTGTAACTGGAAACAGGTGAGTCCAGAATGGATCGGAGAGTCAGGCTACACCGCAGATGGAATGCTGGTGCGGGTCTCTATAGCAGAAGTCTGGAGACAGGAGCTGGAACCTGGAAGACAACCACAGGAGAGAGACAAACTGGAACTAGGTTAGACAACCAAAGCACTGACGCCTTCCTTGCTCAGGCACAGCTTACTTATACCTGCAGCAAGGAAGGGGTTGGCTAGGCAATTATGCAAATCAACAATACAGACAGCAGATTGGTGGAAATGATCAGATGACAAAATCCAAGATGGCTGCGCCCATGCAGACACTTGGAGGGAAGTTTGGTTTGTAATCCATGTGAGAATTGAAACAGTAATGGCGACGCCGGCCACAGGAGACAGGAGACGCCAGACTGACAAGTGTACATTTAACCACGCGGGCACAGCGGAGGCCGCGGCTGATGAAATCACCACTCTGACATTCTGCATGTGGAAACTCAGGAACAGCGGGATCCGGTCCTGGAACGCTGAGCCAGCCTTAGGAGGCATCTGAAGGGTAAGTAATGGCGTCCAGATACCCGGATCGTGACAGCACCCCCCCTTTAGGAGTGGCCCCAGGACACTTCTTAGGCTTTAAAGGAAACTTTGCGTGGAAATTTCGGACCAAGGCAGGAGCATGGACGTCTGAGGCATTGGTCCAAGAGCGTTCTTCAGGACCATAGCCCTTCCAGTCAATGAGGTATTGTAACTGACCGTAACGGAAACGTGAGTCCAAAATCTTGGCCACCTCGTACTCGACTCCCCGTTGAGTCTGAACTTTGGGAGCTGGAGGAAGTGCGGAATGAAACCGATTCAGGATCAGCGGTTTCAACAAAGAAACATGAAATGTCCTGGGTATTTTCAAGAAGGATGGTAACTGTAACCTGTAGGCAACAGGATTGATGACTTGTTCAATCTTGAAGGGTCCGATGTAGCGAGGTGCAAATTTCATGCTGGGAACTCTCAACCTCAAATTCTTCGTGGACAGCCACACACGATCACCCACCTTGAGAGCAGGAACCGCTCTACGCTTCCTATCGGCAAACTTCTTATACCTGAATGAGGCTTTAAGCAGGGCTTCGCGGACGTTCCTCCAGTTATTTGAAAACTGACGCAAGGTGACATCCACTGCTGGAACAGAAGTTGCGGGAAGCGGTTGGAATTCTGGGACTTTAGGGTGGAATCCATAATTAATGAAGAATGGTGTAGAAGAAGATGAGGAATGGTATTGATTGTTGTGGCTGAACTCGGCCCAAGGAAGGAGTTGAACCCAGTCATCTTGAGAGGAAGACACATATATACGGAGGAAGGCCTCCAAGTCCTGATTCACCCTCTCGGTTTGACCATTGGTCTGAGGATGGTAAGCCGTGGAAAACTTTAACTTGACTTGGAGGGCTTGACACAAACTTCGCCAAAATTTGGCTACAAATTGTACTCCACGATCCGAGATGATCTCTTCAGGAAGACCGTGAAGTCGGAAGATCTCTTGTATAAACACTTGAGCCAACTTGGAAGCTGACGGAAGACCGGTGAGAGGGATGAAATGTGCCATCTTGGTGAACCGGTCAACTACCACCCAGATGGTATTAAACTTGTTGCAGATAGGTAGATCGGAAACAAAGTCCATCGACAAATGGGTCCAAGGTCGACGGGGAACAGATAATGGAACCAGTTGCCCCGCAGGCGACTGGCGGGAGACTTTGTGTTGGGCACACTTTGGGCAGGAGGCAATAAATTCCATAACGTCCTTCTTCAGAGTTGGCCACCAGTAGGACCTAGAAATAAATTCAAGGGTTTTCTGAATGCCTGTATGTCCAGCAAAACGGGAAGCATGGGCCCAATGCATGAGCTTCTTCCTTAGAACTGGCTTAACAAAACTTTTCCCTGGTGGAGGCGTAGAGTCCATCCCTACCGTGGAGAATGCCAACGGATTAATAATAGGATGCTTGTCTGCAGACTCGGACTCATTTTCTTGCTCCCATGAGCGGGAAAGGGCATCGGCCTTACGATTCTGAGAACCCGGACAGAACTGGAGTTTAAAGTCAAACCTAGAGAAGAAAAGTGCCCATCTGGCCTGACGAGGATTCAGACATTGTGCGCCTTTGAGATATAAAAGATTTTTGTGGTCGGTAAGTATGGTGATTGAGTGGGAAGCTCCCTCCAACAGGTATCTCCACTCCTCCAGAGCGAGCTTGATGGCTAGCAACTCCTGATCGCCAATGGCATAGTTGCGCTCAGCTGGGGAGAACTTCCGGGAGAAGAAACTGCAAGGATGTAGATGTCCATCTTTGGCCCTCTGGGATAACACTGCTCCTACTCCAACGGAGGAGGCATCTACCTCTAAGATAAAAGGAGAGTCGGTGTCGGGCTGTTTCAGAACTGGTGCAGAGATGAACCGTTGCTTCAGAAGGTGAAAGGCCTGTGTAGCTTCCTCGGACCACTTGGACGGATTAGCACCTTTCTTGGTTAATGCAGTGATAGGCGCCACAATGGTGGAAAAGTCTCGTATAAATTTTCTATAATAATTGGCGAACCCTAAGAACCTCTGGACCCCTTTGAGGCTTAAGGGTATAGGCCAATTCTGGATTGCTTGGAGTTTCTCAGGATCCATCTCTAGTCCGGAACCGGACACAATGTAACCTAGAAACGGAATGGTTTTAACTTCAAACACACACTTCTCCAATTTACAATAGAGGTGATTGACACGGAGACGGGAAAGAACCTCTTTTACCCAGAAACGATGATCTTCGAGATTATTAGCAAAGATGAGGATGTCGTCTAGATAAACCACGACATGGCGGTACAAGATGTCCCTGAAAATCTCATTCACGAAGTGCTGGAAGACTGCTGGAGCGTTGCTCAATCCGAAGGGCATGACGAGGTACTCATAATGTCCGTCACGGGTGTTAAAGGCGGTCTTCCACTCGTCACCCTCATGGATTCGGATGAGATTGTAGGCACCCCTCAAGTCCAGCTTTGTGAAAATAGTTGCACCACTAACTCTATCAAAGAGCTCGGTAATCAGGGGTAAAGGGTATCGGTTCTTGACGGTAATGTCGTTCAGACCTCTGTAGTCGATGCACGGACGCAGACCACCGTCTTTCTTCTTAACGAAGAAGAAGCCTGCGCCGGCTGGAGAAGAAGATGGTCGGATGAAACCCTTCGCCAGGTTCTCTTTGATGTACTCTTCCATGGAGTGTGTCTCAGGCAGAGACAACGGATAAGTTCGGCCTCGCGGTGGAACCTTCCCTGGAATGAGGTCGATTGGGCAGTCCCATTCTCTATGAGGAGGAAGGATATCAGCAGAGGCTTTACTGAACACGTCCGTGAAGTCTTGATATGGAGGAGGCGGAACATCAGATGACCTGGGGAAGGAAGAACAAACAGGAAGAACTTTGGCTAAACAAGTCTCAGCACAGGAGGGACCCCATGCCAGTATTTGCGTAGTCGTCCAGTCAATTGATGGGTTGTGGAGACGGAGCCATGGAAGGCCTAAAACCACTGGATGTGTGGCTCTTGGAATCACTAAAAAAGAAATATACTCAGAATGAAGAACTCCCACTCTCAGACGAACTGGAAGAGTCCTTAAGGAAATGACTGCGTCAAAAATCTTGCTGCCATCCACGGCAGTCAAAGAGATGGACGAGGACAGTCTCTCGGTGGGTAGGGACCACCGTTTAACATAAGCTTCGGTTATGAAATTCCCAGCTGCTCCGGAATCAAGGAGGGCAATGACGTTCCTGTAACGTTGAGCAATTTGGAGCGAAACTGGGAGGTTACAGTCATGAGGAGATGGAGAGGAGATCATTACTCCTAGCCGGCCCTCTCCTTGGCGAGCTAGGATCTGGAGTTTCCCGGACGTTTGGGACAGGCATTGATAGTGTGCGACGGAGCTGCACAGTAGAGACAGAGAGACTCAGAGAGACGTCTTCGGCGCTCAGCGGGAGATAGACGGGAACGACTAATTTGCATAGGCTCATCCTTGGATGGAAATGGTTGACGAGGAGGAGGAGCAGAAGATTTAGGAGTAGATGATCTTCCTCGCTCGGTTGCTCTCTCTCTGAAACGTAGATCAACCTTCGTGCAAAGAGAAATTAGCTCATCCAACTTAGAGGGCAAGTCTCTGGTAGCTAACTCATCCTTGATGCGTTCTGATAAGCCATGCCAGAATGCAGCATACAGGGCCTCGTCGTTCCATGCCAGTTCGGATGCCAGGATTTTAAACTGTATAAGATACTGTCCCACAGTACGTGTTCCCTGGCGTAAACGGAGAATCTCAGATGAAGCAGATGTTATCCGGCCTGGCTCGTCGAAGATGCGCCTGAATGTAGCTACAAAGTCAGTATAGGAGGATAGCAGGGGATCAGACTTCTCCCATAAAGGTGATGCCCAGTCAAGGGCTGAGCCACTGAGAAGGGAGATGATATAGGCAATTTTGGTACGGTCACTGAAGAAATTGCCAGGTAGAAGCTCAAAGTGGATTTCACATTGATTGAGAAATCCCCTGCAGAACCTTGGAGATCCATCAAATTTTGCTGGCGTTGGAAGATGAAGATGTGGACTGGAAATGAGTAAGGTGGGTGGGGTTACAGCTGGTGTCACTGTAGTGGACGCACCGGACGTGCCAGGTCCACGGAGGGTCGTTTGAATCCCATCCAGCCGTGTAGAGAGATCCTGGAGACAGCGGATGATGTGGCCCTGTGCAGCCTCCTGATGTTCAAGTCGGGCTGCCAGTTCTTACATTGGCCTGGCCGCTTGATCTTGGTCTCCGGCTGGATTCATTAGGTCAGTGCTTACTGTCACAACTGAGGGCCTGAGCTGACGGGAGGCAGCCTCAGTTGTAGGGGCTGAGATGTAACGGAACCTGGGAGGTTGTATCAGACCCCTAGACATGTAAGTAACATGTAGAATAACTGCCCGAAGGCGTGACCACGACAACCAGGATAAAAGTCAATGATGTTTATTATGACAAACTCCGTAACACAGCAGCAGTAAAGGAAACATAAAAGTCAACAGAGGATAAATACAATTCCTGGGTACTACAGGGTGGCAAGGGCCACAGGCACTGGTAGTGTGAGACAGTTCTTATAATCTTCTAGTTGGAAAGTCCTTACCAGGCCTGACTGTAGCAATGGAGAGAACCCAGGATCGTACCAGCTGGTGTTCCAGGAAAGGCTGGGCTGCTGAAGATAAAACGGCTGCTGTGGATACTGGCTGGAACCAGACTGTTGTTGGTACGGAGTGGATACTGGCTGGAACCAGTTAAATAATAAACGAACTTGAGAGCGATGAAATAATAATGAAGTTTGGAGTTTGAGAGCGGTGAAATAATAATACCGGTGGAGAGTGGTAAACTGCAGAAAGGACACCGGCCCTTTAAGAGAAGCTGTACACTGCTGGAAGCTGGGCTGGAAGCAGGTGATTGATAATGAAGTTTGGAGTTTGAGAGCGGTGAAATAATAATACCGGTGGAGAGTGGTAAACTGCAGAAAGGACACCGGCCCTTTAAGAGAAGCTGTACACTGCTGGAAGCTGGGCTGGAAGCAGGTGATTGTTGTAACTGGAAACAGGTGAGTCCAGAATGGATCGGAGAGTCAGGCTACACCGCAGATGGAATGCTGGTGCGGGTCTCTATAGCAGAAGTCTGGAGACAGGAGCTGGAACCTGGAAGACAACCACAGGAGAGAGACAAACTGGAACTAGGTTAGACAACCAAAGCACTGACGCCTTCCTTGCTCAGGCACAGCTTACTTATACCTGCAGCAAGGAAGGGGTTGGCTAGGCAATTATGCAAATCCACAATACAGACAGCAGATTGGTGGAAATGATCAGATGACAAAATCCAAGATGGCTGCGCCCATGCAGACACTTGAAGGGAAGTTTGGTTTGTAATCCATGTGAGAATTGAAACAGTAATGGCGACGCCGGCCACAGGAGACAGGAGACGCCAGACTGACAAGCGCACATTTAACCACGCGGGCACAGCGGAGGCCGCGGCTGATGAAATCACCACTCTGACATTCTGCATGTGGAAACTCAGGAACAGCGGGATCCGGTCCTGGAACGCTGAGCCAGCCTTAGGAGGCATCTGAAGGGTAAGTAATGGCGTCCAGATACCCGGATCGTGACATGAAGGTTGTGTCGGCATTTCATATCAACCAAACTATTGTGGTGCCAGTTGCTACTGACTCCTCAATTTCATCAAAGTCCTTGGATGTTGTAAGGGCTCTGAAAATCTACGTGAAGAGGACTACTCGTCACAGAAAATCAGACTCTCTGTTTGTCTTGTATGATCCCAAGAAACTTGGGTGTCCTGCTTCTAAGCAGACAATCTCTCGCTGGATCAGGTTCGCTATCCAGCATGCGTATTCTACGGCAGAATTGCCGTGTCCTACGTCTGTTAAGGCCCACTCTACTCGTAAGGTGGGTTCTTCCTGGGCGGCTGCCGGGATGTCTCGGCTTTACAGCTTTGCCGAGCGGCTACTTGGTCGGGGTCGAACATGTTTGCAGGGTTCTACAAGTTCGACACGTTGGCCTCTGAGGACCTTAAGTTTGGTCAATCAGTTCTGCAGGAGCCTCCGCACTCTCCCTCCCGTTCTGGGAGCTTTGGTACATCCCCATGGTACTAATGTGGACCCCAGCATCCTCTAGGACGTAAGAGAAAATAGGATTTTGATTACCTACCGGGAAATCCTTTTCTCGTAGTTCGTAGAGGATGCTGGGCGCCCGCCTAGCGCTTCGTGATCCTGCAATGGTTGCTTAGTTCAGTACTGCTTAGTTCTTGGTTAAGTACTGTTTTGTTACTTGGTTAAGTAATATTGGGGGTCATTCCGAGTTGCTCGCAATTTTTTTCATTCGCACAAGGTATACGCAAAATTGTGAAAACGTTGCACAATAGCGAATATACGCCCCCAACGTATTTTTGCAACTTCGTACGCAGTATTACACAAAGTAGGCGTATGCCAAATGACATCGCAATAATACCATCCCATCGTATTACCACAAACACCATCGTAAAAATCTGAACTTATCATAGATCTACACAATCTTCGCAAAATTGCACACGCTTTTGCAAAAATACGCACAGCAATGTTTTTTTTTTAAGTTTTATTTCAACACCTTTCAGTTCAAACTCAACAAGCCTTTCTTAATTATGAGTCCAATTAGTGTAATGAATGATAATGGTCATGACCAATTAAATCTTCAAAGAATACCTGCAGAACACTTTGTAGCCATAATTGTCCATTATCATGTTCTAACATGGGGGGTCATTCCGAGTTGTTCGCTCGTTATTTTTTTTTTCGCAACGGAGCGATTAGTCGCGAATGCGCATGCGCAATGTCCGCAGTGCGACTGCGCCAAGTAAATTTGCTATGCAGTTAGGAATTTTACTCACGGTTTTTTCTTCGTTCTGGTGATCGTAATGTGATTGACAGGAAGTGAGTGTTTCTGGGCGGAAACTGGCCGTTTTATGGGTGTGTGCGAAAAAACGCTACCGTTTCTGGGAAAAATGCGGGAGTGGCTGAAGAAACGGAGGAGTGTCTGGGCGAACGCTGGGTGTGTTTGTGACGTCAAACCAGGAACGACAAGCACTGAACTGATCGCAGATGCCGAGTAAGTCTGGAGCTACTCAGAAACTGCTAAGAGGTGTGTTGTCGCAATTTTGAGAATCTTTCGTTTGCAGATTTAAGAAGCTAAGATTCACTCCCAGTAGGCGGCGGCTTAGCGTGTGTAAAGCTGCTAAAAGCAGCTTGCGAGCGAACAACTCGGAATAAGGGCCATTGGCCAATATTTACTAAGAATTCGAGTTTGTCCGTTTTGTGTTTTTTTTTCTAAATCCTAATCCGGGAATTCACTAAGCACCAATCTCGGCAGTGTTTGGACTATTCGTAATGGTTTGAATGACAACGTTCAGAAATACGAATGAATAGACCATCGGTCAAACACGGCTGTTATTACATAGAATACGGGAATTCACTATTCATTCGTATTTGGGTGTTAGTCTGTGAGTGCTCAAATGCGGTCGTATTTTTTTGTGATTCGTTAAAAAAAGCGGCAAAAAAATAGACCTGCTTTTTTCAGGCGTGTTTACATGTGTTGCAAATAAAAAATCACTCACACCTGAATTAGGATGCCTATAAAAGGATGTTAGGCCCATTTCAATACACCTACACTCGGAAATGGCAGCAGGACTGTGGGCCAGTGGTCTTTTGTGTGCTGTGGGATTCCTCAGACTCAGACATCAGCCTGTAAGTACCCAGGGCCAAGAAACTGAACATGGTCAGCAGGTTGTACAGGTTCCGCGGAGGCTGCGCAGGCCTCGTTTTTTTTAGGGGGCGTTTAAACTTGAACGCATTGTCCGATGATAAGGTCATACAGATGTTCCGTCTAAATCGTAACAACATTTTCCGTCTGTATGACCTTGTCAAACTGGGCCTAGACCCTGAGACAGCACGCTCTCGCTCTGTCTCAGGCCTGCACAAACTCCTGGCTGTGTTGCACTTTCTGGCTACTGGCAGCTTTCAGGCTGTGTCTGGGGATGTCATAGGAATCTCACAGCCCTCATTTTCCAGAATCTTAACACAGGTGATGTATACCTAACTACCTCTTCTGTTTTGTGTTTGTTTTAATTTCTCGGTGGCCAGTTCTGTCCTAAAAATCTCATGTTTATTGCTTTAAAATATACACACAGGTGTTGGCTGTTTTGCAGCCCCACATCGAGGCCTCAATCTGCTTCCCTACCCAGGAGTCTCAGTGGCATGCCGTCAGGGTAGATTTCTATGAGCTGGCTGGCATGCCCAATGTGCTTGGATTGCACACACATTCAGCTGAGACCACCTAGGGGCAGGCAGCACATATATACAAATCGCCATTTCGAACACTCCACAAATGTGCAGGTGGTTTGTGATGCAAATCTCAAAATAATGAGTGTTGTTGCTGGTTACCCTGGGGGATGCCATGACTCCTTCATCCTCAGTCAGTCATCCCCCTTTGATAAGTTTGAGGACGGACAAATGCCAGATGGATGGCTGCTGGGTATGTAATTTGATATGTGTAGGCCTGCGTATACTTTGTCCAAATACAGGTGCTGATGTATTAACCTGTATAAGGCATAAGGAAGTGAGAAACCAGTGATCTGTGCAAGGTGATAAAGGCACCAGCCAATCAACTCCAATATATAAATGAACATTTAGGAACAGATTGTCCGCTGCCTTTATTACCTTGCACATATCACTGGTTTTTCACTTCCTTATGCCTTCTACAGGTTAATACATCTGCCCCACAGGGTGTTACTTATGTGTTGCTGTATCTTAACATGAATCACGTTACTATATCTGTCTTTTAGGTGATGGAGGATATGGCTGTTTCTCTTGGCTTCTAACTCCATTGTCCCGACCTGATACCCCTGCTGAACACAATTACAATCATGCACATAAGTCCACGCGGAATGTGATAGAAAGATTTGGTGTGCTGAAATCTAGGTTTCGGTGTCTCGATAAGTCTGGTGGCCTTTTGTTGTATAGTCCCTCCAAGGTGACTCAAATTGTGTTCTGCTGCTGCTTTCTTCATAACATGTGTTTGCAACAACATCTGCCACATGTTGAGGAGAAGGAGGAGGAGGAAGAAAGCAGCCAGTAAGCAGAGGAATTAGAGACATCTGGTGATACTTGGAGTACAGATGTAGGGAGGCAGGTTAGGCAAGAGATCATCACTCGCTATTTCTAAGGTAAGTTTGGTTTGCTTATTTCATTTGTTGTGTAATCATAAATAGATGTTTTGCCATTTTTTTTGCCAAAACCATTACTCAGAATGTGTCTGTCTCCTTGACACATACAAACATACTCTCGCTTTATGAAAAACAAATGTCGCATGTGTATTGTGTGTATTTTTAAACTCAAAACAACAGATTATGAGTGGCATGCATTAAGTCTGGATAAGTGATCGTAAACTTGCAGTGCTAATTTCTTACTAGCCCACATAATCCATTTAGTATTTCACTTTATCATTGTGTGTAACGTCCTAATGCACAGGTTCACAAACTCGCCCCTCAGGACCACACACAGTGCATGTTTTTCACATAACCCAGTAGAAGCACAGGTGTATGAATTACTCACAGACATGTTAAAAGGTTCACAGGTGGAGCTAATTATGTCACTTGTGATTCTGTGAGGAGACCTGCAAAACATGCACTGTGTGGGTTCCTGAGGGCCGAGTTTGAGAACCTGTGTTCCCAAAAAAACACTCCTCAACATATAATATGTTAGCCTTGAGGAATACATGTGTCCCTATGTGTGATGCACCATCATATTTAAGACACACAAACTTACTGTAATCAGGAATAATTTATTTCCTAATGTTTGATGCAGTAAACTTGATGATGTGTAAGTAAATACACAGTTTGCCACATATATACATTATTATACACATTCTTTGATTTTTGTTGTAAAAGTACATATTTGTTTGTTTCAGCATCATGTGCAATAACATTCTTACTAATTTTTAACACACACAAACATGTCCCAACAATACTGACATTCATTTTGTCAATGTTTTTAAAAAAAAACAAAGCCAACTTATTAAAAGCTTTTTACGCAACTCAATTTTGTTCTTCTTGTAATGTTGTATAGAGAAGAAAGGTAAAATATGTATCAATAACATTGTAATTTGGATTGTCTGCAGGAAAAGAGAATGATTTGAATCTAGAAAGAGTAATGATTAGAAAAAAATCAAGTGGTCAGTTTACTTCCTGCTAAAGACATTCTGCCTGGCTGCCAATTATTGTGTCTGCAGGAAAAGAGAATGATTGGAATCTAGAAAGAGTAATGATTAGAAAAAAATCAAGTGGTCAGTTTACTTCCTGCTAACATGTATGTGCGGCTCCATCAACATTTCCCTCCTCCAATACCCAAAAAAAATGGTAAAGAATAAATGTGCGTACAAATTTTATGTTGTTGTTTGTACCACTTATAATTAATGATGTTGTAAAAATTGTCAAGGAGCTAACTAAGTGTTATATATTTTTTGCCAAAAATACACTTACTAACTATTTTGAGTTACTTATCACAAATGTCTAACTTGTATTTTTTTCACGTTTTTTTTGGTGGCTGCTTGTCCTGCCCTTTGCCTTTAGCACTGTCATGTTGTCGTGCTCTGGTGGAGCGTCTTGGTGGTGATGAGACTGGCGTGATATTTGGAGTAGTCGTACCAGAACTGCTGCTTGTTTGCTGTTGGTGCATGCATCTGAGTGTTTCATTCAGGTTAGTGAGGGTGGAGTTCACGTGTAGCAGCATTTTGATTGTCTACTATTCGGAATAAACTTTCATTAATCTTTTGATTGTTTTGAAAAATGTTCATATAACTTTGCTGTTGTCTGTGCTGTTCTTCCATTAGTCTGTGCTGTTCTTCCATTATGGGCTGTAAGTTGCCCATGACCTGTGTAATGTCTGTACGCATGAGTTTCATGGTATTGCCTATTCTGGTTGTTTGTTCATTTTGTCTACTCAGATTTCTTGATATTCTTCTGAGGTGAGATGGAAGGCTTGCAAACATTTGTGACTGCTTACGCAGGCAATCTTCATTAGTGGCCTGCTGTCTAGCCCAAATGGACCAAAACACCTGATCAGGGCCTTGTGTTCCTGGTGTTGTTGGGCTGTGTTGTGGTGGTGGTGTGCTTTGCTGTGGTGGTGTACTCACAGGTGCTGGGGGGCTCATACCTTGCCTTAATGGCTGCATTTCTAAGATGTTTGTCTCCTCCATGTCACTGTGTTGCTGTTGTTGCGGAGGGATGCTGTTCCCAGGACTAGAAGCTGAAATGTTAAACAAATCTCTGTTAGCTATCCATATGTTTGAGAAATGTAAACAAATCACTACACATGGAACACATGTCATTCACTGTTGCTTTCAACTATTCTGCCTAGCAACATCATCACTCATAGCTTAAATACATACATATGCCTGTTTGTGGCAAATGTGTCTGGTTACTTAATTGTGAAAGCAAACACTTTAGTTTGATTGTAGCTCACACATACTCCACCATAAAAACACATTGGAATACATAATGTGTTACCTTATACTGTAGCTTTGTTCAAACAAACATAGTAATGTTTTTATATGTATTTTGCAATGTAACCTCAAACACACATGTGAAATTTGGAAAAACAACCTTACTTTTTGCAACAATAAAAAAAACATGCTTTTTTGTTGCAGCATCTTACACACAATGTCATACTGTATGGCTCAAGTGGACATACATATCTTTACTGGATGTGGACAAGGCCATTTAGCTTGGATTCCATTTCAGCTTTTACTTACTGCGGTAAGTATTTAAGTTTTTGATGTGTTTTGACTTAATGCGGTTATGAAATATTTTGATTACGTTCTGAAATTTTACTCATTTATTTCAGTTTGATACTCACAATCAAGATGAGGGGAGTGTGGATGACGTCTTGGAGGTGTGTCCAAAATTTGGAGTCGGGGGACAGAACATACGGACGATACTCTTCGTGGCGGGGTAGCCTGCTGTGTTTGGGCTGGGACATACGACCTTGCTTTCTTTTCGGCCACAGGTTTTTTGTGGTGATGTCTTACAGAAGTGCCACTTCTACTGCTCCATACTTCTTTTGATGGACCTTTTAATGAAAGTGCAATTTTGTTATGGCCATTCCTTTGCAAGCATACCCTATACTACAATGGACACTTTACCCTCTTCCGCAGCGTCATCATCATCAGATGTGATAGGAGTTACTGGCCGACGAGTAGTACTGCTTTTTTCTAACACTGTATAAAATAAAAAATAAAAAAAAATTCATGCTATTGTGTGTACATCCACCCATTATGCTTATAAACATTTATTCTTTTAGAAATGCTTGGTTTGTTTTTTAAAAAAACATGAGGACCGGAAAAACAAAAATAAAAAACATAAAACAATAAACATTGTCCAATAGACATATGCACTATGGCAACATCAACACAGGAAAACATGTACAGGACACTGACATAGGCCACAAGTTAAAGAAAAAAAAAACAACAACCAAAAACACACACATCTTCATTTTGTATTGAAAGGATAAACATTACAGATGCAATATATAAATTGCTCTGTGATGTGGCACTCCAAAGACACATTACCACTATATGAGCCAAAACAAAATGTAGCAATTTTTTAAAAATTACACTGCAGTGTGGTGTCACGGTACAAATACAAGCAAAAAATTATCAAAGAAATAGTGTTATTTTAATAAAAAAATTAACATCTAATAATGACATTACACATGTAAGTGGTTTCCAAACCACTTTCCACTACTCCAGCCTCTAACATGACAACCACTGTTTTCTAAACATTGCACATGGATCAATTAAATATAAAACATAGTCACAATTTTTAATTAAAAAACGCCCAAAAGGAAAACATTATTGCAGGACAATTCAGAGGCACACCAGTCCAAACTACACATGCAAAATATCTTTCAGAAAAACACATGACATACAATAAAGTAAGATGTTACATTGGCTTTTGTATAAAACATTAACCAAAACAATGTATTTGCTGACACACACTTGAAGATGGGAGTAATATGCAACGTCACATGACACACATTTAAAAAAAATAATTAAAAAAAATCATAGAATGTAAATGCAAATACACATGCTCACCATTCTTCCTGGGCCTATCTGAATCCCGGACATGGGTTGCAGAGACAACTTCAGGAGGTATTACACTCCGCATGGGCTCCTCATACTCCAGATATCTTGCAATATAGGGCTGCCCACCACCGGTTTTCCGAGCCTCCTTGGCCTCCTTGGCCATTTTGGACTTGACACGTCACTTTATGTCATAGTACCGTTTGCGGCGCGTGTCCTCCGTCCGCTTGACCACCCCCTCACTATTGACAGCAGCAACAACTGTCGCCCACAACACCGTCTTCCTCCGTGTTGGCACCTTGGCGGACTCAGGGCCAAATAGCTGCCTCTGATACTTCATCAGCTCACGCACCAATGCCACATTTTCTGCAAAACTAAACTTTACATTCCGCCCAGTCTTAGTAGTGGTGCGTGGCTGCGAAGCACTCTGACTGTCACTATCACTTGAGGCTGCTGCAGCAACCTCACCCACCTCCTCCACCTCACTAACCTCACTAACACTCACCTCCTCCACCTGACCAACCTCCTCCCCCTCACTCACACCCTCCACCTCACCCACCTCTGAGTCACACATAATTGTGTCTAAACAGTTAACACAGAAAAAAAAAGACAAACAACACACTCCTCCACTACCACTACACAACTCACACACACACACACACACACACACACACACACACACACTGACAAGGGACTATAAAGAAAAATAACTTGGACTAAAAATGAAACAAAACCACAAAATACAAGACAACATGAATGACAAGACGACTTTCAAACACAATACCACACTCAGAAATCGCTACCAACACTCCTCACCAGACCACAAATTCACCTACCTCCACAGCACAACCTCCCTCCTCCTCACCACTAACTAAACCCACGAGGTGCGAACGGTTTGGGCCGTATTTATATGGTTGCGCACAGACACTCCTACCATCTGAAACACAACCAATCACGAACGGGGATGAAAATCGAAACTGAAAGTGAAAATGCGGCCGCGGGAGAAAAAAAAACCCTGCCGCGTTTAACTTAGGAAAAAACCCAGCAAATACAACAAAAACACGTACGCAAACAACAATGACGCCCGTAAATGTGCAAAAAAAAAACGACTGGCATCGACATCGGAAAACACGACAGCCATAAAGTTGACTGCTTCGTAACTTTGCGTATATGGATTCAAAAAGTTGCATGAAAATGCACCCGATACAAAACGAGTTTAAACACTACACAAACCGACTCAAACACGAATATTAGTAAATATTGCCCATGTTCTTTTTTAAATTATTGAAACAGATGTTGGAATTGTGCCTGCACTAATGTTAACTTGCTGCTTTTTGTGTAGTGGTGTAGTGTGTGAATAAATGTGTTTACCTGTTTTTAGAAACAATAAGCTCCTAACTGTCCAAAATTGTATTTTGTTTAAAAAAAAAAAAAAAAAAAAATAATCTTAATTTAGATGTGTGAAATGTTTAAGGTAACCAATTTCTGCTAGGCAATCTTCTGTTCCTTTATTGCATTAATAAACACAACACCCGCTTAACTTGAAACAAACCCCAAAAAAATGTTTGTGTAAAATTGTTCGAGCCGTTCCACGTCGGCCAGCAACGCCCTCAGATTGGCCTTTATACTGGCCAGCATGCCAGGCAGGCTTGTTGGATCTCCAACTGCACCATCTCAAATGAAGAGCAAAAATAAACATTACTAACTTACTCACATTACCTATTATACAAGCAAGGCACAAAGCACACTTTAATGGCAAAGTGACTACATCATGGTTCTTGTAATGAAAAAACAGTAGCAGACCAACACACAAGCATGCTCAGCAATGTATTTTTTTTAAATAAAACATGTTCAAAGTGTACCACACCATGCTGGGATTCAGTCACATCTGTAGTGACCCAGACTTGTCTTTTTTGGGGTTGGCCCTGCATCATCACACTGCATATCAACATCTTCAGAAGGACAACATATCCTAGCATGCCCACACTCCCTGAAATCCTGCCAAACTACATAAGGTCAAACAGTTGGGTTTTTTTGGGTTAATCAACATTTTTACCGTGTCACTTTAACAACACATGTCCCCAGACTTGAACTGTCACACAGGGATACAGGGTAAAGCACCAGTGGGCAAAATTTCATGCATGAGCAGCCTAAGGATCAGGTTCCAGACTGTGGTCTTGCCTGTTGCATTTTGCTGGTCCTAAACATTGTCGACCCACACACTGTCGATCTAATGATCCACACCCCTTACATGTTACACTGTATATTTTATGTTTGTTTTTGAAACACACTATTGTTAGGCAGTCATTTTGTAGTTAGCTTTGGATGGACGTCAACCTCTGTAGGTCGACATGTGCTAATTCTAAATGCCACAAGATCAACATGTTATGTATGGATACATGAAAAATGTGTAAGTTTTTTTCCACTTCATGCGGCACATGTACTCCAATTGCAATGGGAAATGCTTACGATGTAAGCGGTAGTGTAGCAACTCACTGTGTCCTAAGCCTGGCAAACAAAGTGAAGCATGCGAGTTGACTGTGCAAATATTGGAATACCCAGGCACAAGTTAAAAAGTCCAACAACATTCAGAAACCCACTCAGGTCTGTTTCGTTGATAAGCTAGCACATAAAAACCCTGTTGTCCTGGCAACCCTGTCGACCTAATGAGTGTCGACCTAGAGTGGGCCGCCTAAACATTGCAGCCGTAGACACTGTACATCTAATGATCCGCACACAAATGTAAATGCAACATCCATACCATGATGAAGAAGACAAACATTTTTCCTTGTGCGAAGATTGGCACCAGTACCACACTGCATGTATTTGTTTTTGAAGTTAAAGTAGGTAACAAATTAAATGTAAATGTGTTAAAACTTACTCTCATCTGGCCCATGTGCAGCAACCTCAAGAGCCTCCTGGGCCTCTGCTGCCCATTCACTGGGTGGGGAAGGAGGCTGGCTAGGGGAAGGAGGCTGGATGTGGGAAGGATGCTGGATTGGGTAAGGAGGCTGGATTGGGGAAGGAGGCTAGATTGGGGCAGGATGATGGAAGGGGGAGCTGTTTTCAGAGGGTCGGTCTGATTGAGAGGGGGAGGGGGGTGGAGAGGGGGTTTGGGCCACAGAGGGGGAGGGGTGCGGAGAGGGGGTTTGGGCCACAGAGGGGGAGGGGGGCTGAGAGGGGGATTGGGCCACAGAGGGGGAGGGAGGCTGAGAGGTGGGTTGGGCTACAGAGGGGGAGGGGGGCTGAGAGGTGGGTTGGCCCACAGAGGGGGGCTGAGAGGTGGGTTGGGCCACAGAGGGGGAGGGGTGCGGAGAGGGGGTTTGGGCTACAGAGGGGGAGGGGGGCTGAGAGGTGGGTTGGGCCACAGGGTGAGGGGGTGGAGAGGGGGATTGTGTCAGAGAGGGGGAGGGGGGCGGAAAGGGGGTTTGGGCCACAGAGGGGGAGGGGGGTGGAGAGGGGGTTTGTGTCAGAGAGGAGGAGGGGGGCGGAGAGGGAGTTTGGGCCACAGAGGGGGTGGGGAGCTGAGAGGGGGTTTGGGAAAGAGAGGTGGAGGTTGTGGATGATGATGGGGATATTGATTGTTGGGTTTCTTGGACTTGAGGGGGTGATGGACTTTGTGGTGGGGAGGAGGCTGGCGGGGATCCTTGACGCTCTTGCCATTGTGCTTGCCCTAGAATCACATAATTAAAGTTTAAAATTATTTCCTAAAAAATATCCCTGTGCATGACAAAATTACATTGTTCTGTTCAATTTAAAATACACAGACCAAGTTAGTTATGTGTACAGCCTACAGCCTGTGTAGCGACTCAGTACAACAATAAACATTTTTTCAGAAGCACTTTGCTACCCAGTCAGTACTGCAAGCCCTAACCACACACACTCTGTAAACTGGTTAAGTGTGGTATGTTGGTGGCATTATAGTTTAATTATACAGTCTGCAAATAATCTCACTTTACCACATCTTAGCAAAAGTTTGCAGTGTTTAAATTTTTTTTGTTACTGCTACTAATCACAGCTTAATACACATGTGTACTCATTTTAATGCAGTTAACTTACTGCGTCTGCGGCGTCCGCGGATTTGCTGGTGCAGCTGCGCCAAGAACTCCGGCTGTCATCGGCGGAGGTTGCTCCACCGCCGCTCCAGCTGGATGATGGAGCTCCTTGTTTGGGTCCGTGTGCGCAGTATGCGGCGGACCTCCGCGTAGGCCTCGCGCTTAACCCGATTTGGGATATAGGGTCCGGCGCGACTTACGCGGCGGTCCATCACCGCCGTGAGTACACGCAGCTCCCGGTGGGTAAAAGCAGCTGCGCACATGGTGCCAATGGCGTTTTCCATACATGGGCAGATATTTATAGTGTGTGCTCGCATTTCATTGGTTGTAATATCATGGTGTCATCTTTATTTAACTTTATTGATATGTGTACAATATTGTACAGGAAAGTTGGGATCCCTTTAGTTGGCATCAGCGAATACACACACACACACACACACACACACACACACACACACACACTAACAACATATTTAAATATACAAATCCTGCTTCTATATTTTTAGCATTGTAGGTTTGTTGGTTAAAAGCAAAATGTTCTTAACTTTAAAATGTTTATATATATCTCTCTAGATAGTTATATAGATACATACACAAACACATATACAAATACATATCTTTTATTATAAAAAATTTTTATCTCTCTTTCTCTCTCTCTCTCTCTCTCTCTATATACAGGTTGAGTATACCATATCCAAATATTCCGAAATACGGAATATTCCGAAATACGGACTTTTTTGAGTGAGAGTGAAATAGTGAAACCTTTGTTTTTTGATGGCTCAATGTACACAAACTTTGTTTAATACACAAAGTTATTAAAAATATTGTATTAAATGACCTTCAGGCTGTGTGTATAAGGTGTATATGACACATAAATGAATTGTGTGAATGTAGACACACTTTGTATAATGCACAAAGTTATAAAAAATATTGGCTAAAATTGACTTCAGGCTGTGTGTATATGGTGTATATGAAACACAAATGCATTCTGTGCTTAGACTTAGGTCCCATTACCATGATATCTCATTATGGTATGCAATTATTCCAAAATACGGAAAAATCCGATATCCAAAATACCTCTGGTCCCAAGCATTTTGGATAAGGGATACTCAACCTATATATATATATATATATATATACACATATATATTTATATGTTGAAACATTTTTTTAGAAAAAAACAAAAGATTTTAAAAATATAGCTAGCTAGATATATAGATATATAGATGTATCAAGTTTTTAATTTAAAAAAATATACATCTAGATATAGAGATCTAAGAAGAAAAAAATATATATATTTAGATATTTCAATATATATAGCTCTGTATGCATCGATCTATCTATCTATCTATCTCTATATCTCCATATATATATATAGATCTCTCTCTCTCTCATATATATATATATATATATATAAAAATATACATACATATATATATATATATATAGAGAGAGAGAGAGAGAGAGAGAGAGAATGAAAGACAGAGATATACACACATATCTAGATAGATCTTTATGGGATCAGTAAATACACAAAATAGTTAAAATCAGTTTAGTCACCACATTTTGCAGGACCAATCAGCTACACAAAGTCACAAAGTTGGGTTTTTTTTTGGGCAGATGTTGTGGCATTTGTTTGGTAAACAGAGGCACAAACCCCCCCCCAAAAAAAGGTGCTGTTATTTTTGTTTTAGAACACAATTACACATACAAATAAATAAATACCAAATTAACACGCCCACAACTGCATATAATCTATCAGAATGGAACAGTAATACCATTGTAGAAAAAAACAATAAAAAATACACATGATAAGGAGAACAGTACAGAAAAAAATCTGTACTCAGACACTTTATCAAATACTCAGAATACACTAGCAACACACTCAGAACGTTACAAAGCAAACAAAATGCCATCAGTCAAAAGAATCTGACACGTACAGACAGATTGCCTAAAAAAAAACAAAAAAAATAAGAATTTATTTACCGATAATTCTATTTCTCATAGTCCGTAGTGGATGCTGGGAACTCCGAAAGGACCATGGGGAATAGCGGCTCCGCTGGAGACTGGGCACAAAAGTAAAAGCTTTAGGACTAGCTGGTGTGCACTGGCTCCTCCCCCTATGACCCTCCTCCAAGCCTCAGTTAGGATACTGTGCCCGGACGAGCGTACACAATAAGGAAGGATTTTGAATCCCGGGTAAGACTCATACCAGCCACACCAATCACACCGTACCACCTGTGATCTGAACCCAGTTAACAGCATGATAACAGAGGAGCCTCTGAAAAGATGGCTCACAACAATAATAACCCGATTTTTGTAACTATGTACAAGTATTGCAGACAATCCGCACTTGGGATGGGCGCCCAGCATCCACTACGGACTATGAGAAATAGAATTATCGGTAAGTAAATTCTTATTTTCTCTGACGTCCTAGTGGATGCTGGGAACTCCGAAAGGACCATGGGGATTATACCAAAGCTCCCAAACGGGCGGGAGAGTGCGGATGACTCTGCAGCACCAATTGAGAGAACTCCAGGTCCTCCTCAGCCAGGGTATCAATTTTGTAGAATTTTACAAACGTATTTGCTCCTGACCAAGTAGCTGCTCGGCAAAGTTGTAAAGCCGAGACCCCTCGGGCAGCCGCCCAAGATGAGCCCATCTTCCTTGTGGAGTGGGCATTTACAGATTTTTGGCTGTGGCAGGCCTGCCACAGAATGTGCAAGCTGAATTGTACTACAAATCCAACGAGCAATAGTCTGCTTAGAAGCAGGAGCACCCAGCTTGTTGGGTGCATACAGGATAAACAGCGAGTCAGATTTTCTGACTCCAGCCGTCCTGGAAACATATATTTTCAGGGCCCTGACAACGTCTAGCAACTTGGAGTCCTCCAAGTCCCTAGTAGCCGCAGGCACCACAATAGGTTGGTTCAGGTGAAACGCTGAAACCATCTTAGGGAGAAACTGAGGACGAGTCCTCAATTCCGCCCTGTCCGAATGGAAAATCAGATAAGGGCTTTTACAGGATAAAGCCGCCAATTCTGACACGCGCCTGGCCCAGGCCAGGGCCAACAGCATGACCACTTTCCATGTGAGATATTTTAACTCCACAGATTTAAGTGGCTCAAACCAATGTGACTTTTTTGGAACCCAAAAACTACATTGAGATCCCAAGGTGCCACTGGAGGCACAAAAGGAGGCTATACAACGTCTGAACTTCAGGGACTGAAGCTAGTTCTTTTTGGAAGAAAATTGACAGGGCCGAAATTTGAACCTTAATGGACCCCAATTTCAGACCCATAGACACTCCTGTTTGCAGGAAATGTAGGAATCGACCCAGTTGAATTTCCTCCGTCGGGCCTTACTGGCCTCGCACCACGCAACATATTTTCGCCAAATGCGGTGATAATGTTTTGCGGTTACATCCTTCCTGGCTTTGATCAGGATAGGGATGACCTCATCCGGAATGCCTTTTTTCCTTCAGGATCCGGCGTTCAACCGCCATGCCGTCAAACGCAGTCGTGGTAAGTCTTGGAACAGACAGGGTCCTTGCTGAAGCAGGTCCCTTCTTAGAGGTAGAGGCCACGGATCCTCCGTGAGCATCTTTTGAAGTTCCGGTTACCAAGTCCTTCTTGGCCAATCCGGAGCCACGAATATAGTGCTTACTCCTCTCCATCTTATCAATCTCAGTACCTTGGGTATGAGAGGCAGATGAGGGAACACATACACTGACTGGTACACCCACGGTGTTACCAGAGCGTCTACAGCTATTGCCTGAGGGTCCCTTGACCTGGCGCAATACCTGTCGAGTTTTTCCCAACGGTTTATAATCATGTGGAAGACTTCTGGGTGAAGTCCCCACTCTCCCGGGTGGAGGTCGTGTCTGCTGAGGAAGTCTGCTTCCCAGTTGTCCACTCCCGGAATTGCTGACAGTGCTATCACATGATTTTCCGCCCAGCGAAGAATCCTTGCAGCTTCTGCCATTGCCCTCCTGCTTCTTGTGCCACCCTGTCTGTTTACGTGGGTGACTGCCGTGATGTTGTCCGACTGGATCAACACCGGCTGACCTTGAAGCAGAGGTCTTGCTAAGCTTAGAGCATTGTAAATGGCCCTTAGCTTCAGGATATTTATGTGAAGTGATGTCTCCAGGCTTGACCATAAGCCCTGGAAATTCCTTCCCTGTGTGACTGCTCCCCAGCCTCGCAGGCTGGCATCCGTGGTCACCAGGACCCAGTCCTGAATGCCGAATCTGCGGCCCTCTAGAAGATGAGCACTCTGCAACCACCACAGGAGGGACACACTTGTTCTTGGTGACAGGGTTATCCGCTGATGCATCTGAAGATGCGACCCGGACCATTTGTCCAGCAGGTCCCACTGGAAAGTTCTTGCGTGGAATCTGCCGAATGGGATTGCTTCGTAGGAAGCCACCATTTTACCCAGAACCCTTGTGCATTGATGCACTGAGACTTGGCTCGGTTTTAGGAGGTTCCTGACTAGCTCGGATAACTCCCTGGCTTTCTCCTCCGGGAGAAACACCTTTTTCTGGACTGTGTCCAGGATCATCCCTAGGAACAGAAGACGAGTCGTCGGAACCAGCTGCGATTTTGGAATATTGAGAATCCAATCGTGCTGCCGCAACACTACCTGAAATAGTGCTACACCGACCTCCAACTGTTCCCTGGATCTTACCCTTATCAGGGAATCGTCCAAGTAAGGGATAACTAAAATTCCCTTCCTTCGAAGGAATATCATCATTTCGGCCATTATCTTGGTAAAGACCCGGGGTGCCGTGGACCATCCATACGGCAGCGTCTGAACTGATAGTGACAGTTCTGTACCATAAACCTGAGGTACCCTTGGTGAGAAGGGTAAATTTGGACATGAAGGTAAGCATCCTTGATGTCCCGAGACATCATGTAGTCCCCTTCTTCCAGGTTCGCAATCACTGCTCTGAGTGACTCAATCTTGAATTTGAACCTCTGTATGTAAGTGTTCAAAGATTTTAGATTTAGAATCGGTCTCACCGAGCCGTCCGGCTTCGGTACCACAACAGTGTGGAATAATACCCTGTTCCCTGTTGCAGGAGGGGTACCTTGATTATCACCTGCTGGGAATACAGCTTGTGAATGGCTTCCAATACCGCCTCCCTGTCGGAGGGAGACGTTGGTAAAGCAGACTTCAGGAACCGGCGAGGGGGAGACGTCTTGAATTCCAATTTGTACCCCTGAGATATCACCTGAAGGATTCAGGGGTCTACTTGCGAGTGAGCCCACTGCGCGCTGAAATTCATTGAGACGGGCCCCCCACCGTGCCTGATTCTGCTTGTAAAGCCCCAGCGTCATACTGAGGGCTTGGCAGAGGCGGGAGAGGGTTTCTGTTCCTGGGAACTGGCTGATTTCTGCAGCCTTTTTCCTCTCCCTCTGTCACGGGGCAGAAATGAGGAACCTTTTGCCCGCTTGTCCACGAAAAGACTGCACCTGATAATACGGCGTCTTCTCATGTTGAGAGGCGACCTGGGGTACAAACGTGGATTTCCCAGCTGTTGCCGTGGCCACCAGGTCTGAAAGACCGACCCCAAATAACTCCTCCCCTTAATAAGGCAATACTTCCAAATGCCGTTTGAAATCCTCATCACCTGACCACTGTCGTGTCCATAACCCTCTACTGGTAGAAATGGACAACGCACTTAGACTTGATGCCAGTCGGCAAATATTCCGCTGTGCATCACACATATATAGAAATGCATCTTTTAAAAGCTCTATTGGCAAAAATATACTGTCCCTATCTAGGGTATCAATATTTTCAGTCAGGGAATCCGACCACGCCAACCTAGCACTGCACATCCAGGCTGAGGCGATTGCTGGTCGCAGTATAACACCAGTATGTGTGTAAATACATTTTAGGATACCCTCCTGCTTTCTATCAGCAGGATCCTTAAGGGCGGCCATCTCAGGAGAGGGTAGAGCCCTTACAAGCGTGTGAGCGCTTTATCCACCCTAGGGGGTGTTTCCCAACGCACCCTAACCTCTGGCGGGAAAGGATATAATGCCAATAACATTTTAGAAATTATCAGTTGTTATCGGGGGAAACCCACGCATCATCACACACCTCATTTAATTTCTCATATTCAGGAAAACTACAGGTAGTTTTTAAACTTTTACTCTAAGCAGCTCAGGAGAGCCACCTAGATTGCACCCTTCTCGTTCGGGCACAAAAATCTAAATGAGGCTTGGAGGAGGGTCATAGGGGGAGGAGCCAGTGCACACCAGCTAGTCCTAAAGCTTTTACTTTTGTGCCCAGTCTCCCGCGGAGCCGCTATTCCCCATGGTCCTTTCGGAGTTCCCAGCATCCACTAGGACGTCAGAGAAAGGATATTACTATCATAACATAAACATACCTGAAATACTCCCGTACAATTCGAGCCCTTACGGCATGACCCTGCTGGTTCAGACTCCCGCCACGAAAGGCCCGTCCAACCCCTGGCTCCTCATCCGGCAACTCTTCCCAGTGGGGAAGCTCTACGCGACTCCTTACAGCAATGTTATGGAGTATAGCGCACAGGACCACAATTTTAATAACCATCTCCGGCGAATACATGATGTCGCCACCAGTGTGGGGGAGCACACGAAAACGCCCTTTAAGAACCCCAATCGTGCGCTCCACCAGCTGTCTAGTGGCAGTAAGCGCGGAGTTAAATGCCGACTGTGGTCCTGGCCTGGGTTTGCTGTAAGGAGTCATGAGCCAGGGGGTGCAAGGATATCCACGATCTCCTGTTTTAGAATATGAGAAGAGAAAAAGCAAATTTAAAAAATGTAATTAGAACAATATGACTGTTCAAAAACACCAAAATTAAAACTCACCCAATAGCCACATGTCTTGGCCTTCCATCATTCTTAATCTTTGCCATATCCCTGATTGACGAATCACATGTGCGTCATGAGAATTTCCGGGGAACTTAGCATTCAGGGACAGGATCTGGAGGGATGGGACCCCTTCCTGAAATTGCCGCTTCACCACATCGAGGGCACCAGCATCCAAAGGCATTGTTATAAATTGCTTCACTCTGCTTATGAATGCTTGGCTGACACGCCGCAGGACCTTACTGAACTGGCCCTGCGACATGCCAACCAGGTCACCAACTACATGCTGGTATGATCAAAGTGGCCAAGAAATGTAACACAGCAAGGAATTGTGTCAATGCTGGTATTGCTGTAGGATACCTAATGGATTGTTCTAGATCACTCTCTATTATGGAGAGAGTGTCTAGGATTAGATGAGGTGGCAGTCTGTATCTGCGCAATACAACATCATCAGGCATCCCAAAAAGGGTGACACGGGTACGGAAAATTGGTAGCCTTGCACGCCTCCGTTGCCTTGGAGGATGAGGAGCCGGTTGGGGTGGGAGGGCTTCCGCCGGTTAGGGTGGGAGGGCTTCCGCCGGTTTGGGTGGGAGTGCTTCAGCACCCACATATATGGACATCACCTACTTCAAATGAAGGTAGGAAACATTAAAACACACAATCAATTAACAACACACATTACGAAAAAAAACAGATATGTGTATGGCAGTTCAAACACTTACTGCAGGAGCGTACTCCATATCTTCATGATGAAAATCCGGGACAAACTAGAGATGAGCGCCTGAAATTTTTCGGGTTTTGTGTTTTGGTTTTGGGTTCGGTTCCGCGGCCGTGTTTTGGGTTCGACCGCGTTTTGGCAAAACCTCACCGAATTTTTTTTGTCGGATTCGGGTGTGTTTTGGATTCGGGTGTTTTTTTCAAAAAACCCTAAAAAACAGCTTAAATCATAGAATTTGGGGGTCATTTTGATCCCATATTATTATTAACCTCAAAAAACATAATTTCCACTCATTTTCAGTCTATTCTGAATACCTCACACCTCACAATATTATTTTTAGTCCTAAAATTTGCACCGAGGTCGCTGGATGACTAAGCTAAGCGACCCTAGTGGCCGACACAAACACCTGGCCCATCTAGGAGTGGCACTGCAGTGTCACGCAGGATGGCCCTTCCAAAAAACACTCCCCAAACAGCACATGACGCAAAGAAAAAAAGAGGTGCAATGAGGTAGCTGTGTGACTAAGCTCAGCGACCCAAGTGCCCGACACAAACACCTGGCCCATCTAGGAGTGGCACTGCAGTGTCACGCAGGATGTCCCTTCCAAAAAACCCTCCCCAAACAGCACATGACGCAAAGAAAAAAAGAGGCGCAATGAGGTAGCTGTGTGAGTAAGATTAGCGACCCTAGTGGCCGACACAAACACCGGGCCCATCTAGGAGTGGCACTGCAGTGTCACGCAGGATGTCCCTTCCAAAAAACCCTCCCCAAACAGCACATGACGCAAAGAAAAATAAAAGAAAAAAGAGGTGCAAGTTGGAATTGTCCTTGGGCCCTCCCACCCACCCTTATGTTGTATAAACAGGACATGCACACTTTAACCAACCCATCATTTCAGTGACAGGGTCTGCCACACGACTGTGACTGATATGACGGGTTGGTTTGGACCCCCACCAAAAAAGAAGCAATTAATCTCTCCTTGCACAAACTGGCTCTACAGAGGCAAGATGTCCACCTCATCATCATCCTCCGATATATCACCGTGTACATCCCCCTCCTCACAGATTATCAATTCGTCCCCACTGGAATCCACCATCTCAGCTCCCTGTGTACTTTGTGGAGGCAATTGCTGCTGGTCAATGTCTCCGCGGAGGAATTGATTATAATTCATTTTAATGAACATCATCTTCTCCACATTTTCTGGATGTAACCTCGTACGCCGATTGCTGACAAGGTGAGCGGCGGCACTAAACACTCTTTCGGAGTACACACTTGTGGGAGGGCAACTTAGGTAGAATAAAGCCAGTTTGTGCAAGGGCCTCCAAATTGCCTCTTTTTCCTGCCAGTATAAGTACGGACTGTGTGACGTGCCTACTTGGATGCGGTCACTCATATAATCCTCCACCATTCTTTCAATGTTGAGAGAATCATATGCAGTGACAGTAGACGACATGTCCGTAATCGTTGTCAGGTCCTTCAGTCCGGACCAGATGTCAGCATCAGCAGTCGCTCCAGACTGCCCTGCATCACCGCCAGCGGGTGGGCTCGGAATTCTGAGCCTTTTCCTCGCACCCCCAGTTGCGGGAGAATGTGAAGGAGGAGATGTTGACAGGTCGCGTTCCGCTTGACTTGACAATTTTGTCACCAGCAGGTCTTTGCACCCCAGCAGACTTGTGTCTGCCGGAAAGAGAGATCCAAGGTAGGTTTTAAATCTAGGATCGAGCACGGTGGCCAAAATGTAGTGCTCTGATTTCAACAGATTGACCACCCGTGAATCCTTGTTAAGCGAATTAAGGGCTGCATCCACAAGTCCCACATGCCTAGCGGAATCGCTCCCTTTTAGCTCCTTCTTCAATGCCTCCAGCTTCTTCTGCAAAAGCCTGATGAGGGGAATGACCTGACTCAGGCTGGCAGTGTCTGAACTGACTTCACGTGTGGCAAGTTCAAAGGGCATCAGAACCTTGCACAACGTTGAAATCATTCTCCACTGCACTTGAGACAGGTGCATTCCACCTCCTATATCGTGCTCAATTGTATAGGCTTGAATGGCCTTTTGCTGCTCCTCCAACCTCTGAAGCATATAGAGGGTTGAATTCCACCTCGTTACCACTTCTTGCTTCAGATGATGGCAGGGCAGGTTCAGTAGTTTTTGGTGGTGCTCCAGTCTTCTGTACATGGTGCCTGTACGCCGAAAGTGTCCCGCAATTCTTCTGGCCACCGACAGCATCTCTTGCACGCCCCTGTCGTTTTTTAAAAAATTCTGCACCACCAAATTCAAGGTATGTGCAAAACATGGGACGTGCTGGAATTTGCCCATATTTAATGCACACACAATATTGCTGGCGTTGTCCGATGCCACAAATCCACAGGAGAGTCCAATTGGGGTAAGCCATTCTGCGATGATCTTCCTCAGTTGCCGTAAGAGGTTTTCAGCTGTGTGCGTATTCTGGAAAGCGGTGATACAAAGCGTAGCCTGCCTAGGAAAGAGTTGGCGTTTGCGAGATGCTGCTACTGGTGCCGCCGCTGCTGTTCTTGCGGCAGGAGTCCATACATCTACCCAGTGGGCTGTCACAGTCATATAGTCCTGACCCTGCCCTGCTCCACTTGTCCACATGTCCGTGGTTAAGTGGACATTGGGTACAACTGCATTTTTTAGGACACTGGTGAGTCTTTTTCTGACGTCCGTGTACATTCTCGGTATCGCCTGCCTACAGAAGTGGAACCTAGATGGTATTTGGTAACGGGGGCACACTGCCTCAATAAATTGTCTAGTTCCCTGTGAACTAACGGCGGATACCGGACGCACGTCTAACACCAACATAGTTGTCAAGGACTCAGTTATCCGCTTTGCAACAGGATGACTGCTGTGATATTTCATCTTCCTCGCAAAGGACTGTTGGACAGTCAATTGCTTACTGGAAGTAGTACAAGTGGGCTTACGACTTCCCCTCTGGGATGACCATCGACTCCCAGCAGCAACAACAGCAGCGCCAGCAGCAGTAGGCGTTACACGCAAGGATGCATCGGAGGAATCCCAGGCAGGAGAGGACTCGTCAGAATTGCCAGTGACATGGCCTGCAGGACTATTGGCATTCCTGGGGAAGGAGGAAATTGACACTGAGGGAGTTGGTGGGGTGGTTTGCGTGAGCTTGGTTACAAGAGGAAGGGATTTACTGGTCAGTGGACTGCTTCCGCTGTCGGCCCAAGTTTTTGAACTTGTCACTGACTTATTATGAATGCGCTGCAGGTGACGTATAAGGGAGGATGTTCCGAGGTGGTTAACGTCCTTACCCCTACTTATTACAGCTTGACAAAGGGAACACACGGCTTGACACCTGTTGTCCGCATTTCTGGTGAAATACTTCCACACCGAAGAGCTGATTTTTTTGGTATTTTCACCAGGCATGTCAACGGCCCTATTCCTCCCACGGACAACAGGTGTCTCCCCGGGTGCCTGACTTAAACAAACCACCTCACCATCAGAATCCTCCTGGTCAATTTCCTCCCCAGCGCCAGCAACACCCATATCCTCCTCATCCTGGTGTACTTCAACACTGACATCTTCAATCTGACTATCAGGAACTGGACTGCGGGTGCTCCTTCCAGCACTTGCAGGGGGCGTGCAAATGGTGGAAGGCGCATACTCTTCACGTCCAGTGTTGGGAAGGTCAGGCATCGCAACCGACACAATTGGACTCTCCTTGTGGATTTGGGATTTCGAAGAACGCACAGTTCTTTGCGGTGCTACTGCTTTTGCCAGCTTGAGTCTTTTCATTTTTCTAGCGAGAGGCTGAGTGCCTCCATCCTCATGTGAAGCTGAACCACTAGCCATGAACATAGGCCAGGGCCTCAGCCGTTCCTTGCCACTCCGTGTGGTAAATGGCATATTGGCAAGTTTACGCTTCTCCTCCGACAATTTTATTTTAGGTTTTGGAGTCCTTTTTTTACTGATATTTGGTGTTTTGGATTTGACATGCTCTGTACTATGACATTGGGCATCGGCCTTGGCAGACGACGTTGCTGGCATTTCATCGTCTCGGCCATGACTAGTGGCAGCAGCTTCAGCACGAGGTGGAAGTGGATCTTGATCTTTCCCTAATTTTGGAACCTCAACATTTTTGTTCTCCATATTTTAATAGGCACAACTAAAAGGCACCTCAGGTAAACAATGGAGATGGATGGATACTAGTATACAATTATGGATGGACTGCCGAGTGCCGACACAGAGGTAGCTACAGCCGTGGACTACCGTACTGTACTGTGTCTGCTGCTAATATAGACTGGTTGATAAAGAGATGTAGTAGTAGTATGTATGTATAAAGAAGAAAGAAAAAAAAACCACGGGTAGGTGGTATACAATTATGGACGGACTGCCGAGTGCCGACACAGAGGTAGCTACAGCCGTGGACTACCGTACTGTACTGTGTCTGCTGCTAATATAGACTGGTTGATAAAGAGATGTAGTAGTAGTATGTATGTATAAAGAAGAAAGAAAAAAAAACCACGGGTAGGTGGTATACAATTATGGACGGACTGCCCAGTGCCGACACAGAGGTAGCTACAGCCGTGGACTACCGTACTGTACTGTGTCTGCTGCTAATATAGACTGGTTGATAAAGAGATGTAGTAGTAGTATGTATGTATAAAGAAGAAAGAAAAAAAAACCACGGGTAGGTGGTATACAATTATGGACGGACTGCCCAGTGCCGACACAGAGGTAGCTACAGCCGTGGACTACCGTACTGTACTGTGTCTGCTGCTAATATAGACTGGTTGATAAAGAGATGTAGTAGTAGTAGTATGTATGTATAAAGAAGAAAGAAAAAAAAACCACGGGTAGGTGGTATACAATTATGGACGGACTGCCCAGTGCCGACACAGAGGTAGCTACAGCCGTGGACTACCGTACTGTACTGTGTCTGCTGCTAATATAGACTGGTTGATAAAGAGATGTAGTAGTAGTATGTATGTATAAAGAAGAAAGAAAAAAAAACCACGGGTAGGTGGTATACAATTATGGACGGACTGCCCAGTGCCGACACAGAGGTAGCTACAGCCGTGGACTACCGTACTGTGTCTGCTGCGACTGGATGATAAATAATGATATAAAAAAAATATATATATCACTACTGCAGCCGGACAGGTATATATTATATAATGACGGACCTGCTGGACACTGTCTGTCAGCAGAATGAGTTTTTTATAGAATAAAAAAAAAAACACCACACAAGTGAAGTCACACGACGAGTGTTTAACTTTTTCAGGCAATCACAATATAGTATACTATACTACTAACTATACTGGTGGTCAGTGTGGTCAGGTGGTCACTGGTCAGTCACACTGGCAGTGGCACTCCTGCAGCAAAAGTGTGCACTGTTTAATTTTAATAATAATATGTACTCCTGGCTCCTGCTATAACCTATAACTGGCACTGCAGTGCTCCCCAGTCTCCCCCACAATTATAAGATGTGTGAGCTGAGCACAGTCAGATACGAGTGTTTAACTTTTTCAGGCAATCACAATATAGTATACTATACTACTAACTATACTGGTGGTCAGTGTGGTCAGGTCACTGGTCAGTCACACTGGCAGTGGCACTCCTGCAGCAAAAGTGTGCACTGTTTAATTTTAATAATAATATGTACTCCTGGCTCCTGCTATAACCTATAACTGGCACTGCAGTGCTCCCCAGTCTCCCCCACAATTATAAGATGTGTGAGCTGAGCACAGTCAGATATATACATAGATGATGCAGCACACTGGGCTGAGCAGTGCACACAGATATGGTATGTGACTGAGTCACTGTGTATCGTTTTTTTCAGGCAGAGAACGGATATATTAAATAAAACTGCACTGTCTGGTGATCACTGTGGTCAGTCACTAGTAAACTCTGCACTCTCTACAGTTCTACAGTACTCCTAAGCTCCAGTAAATCAGGTCAATCTCTCTCTCTCTCTCTTCTAATCTAAATGGAGAGGACGCCAGCCACGTCCTCTCCCTATCAAATCAATCTCAATGCACGTGTGAAAATGGCGGCGACGCGCGGCTCCTTATATAGAATCCGAGTCTCGCGAGAATCCGACAGCGTCATGATGACGTTCGGGCGCGCTCGGGTTAACCGAGCAAGGCGGGAAGATCCGAGTCGCTCGGACCCGTGAAAAAAAACATGAAGTTCGTGCGGGTTCGGATTCAGAGAAACCGAACCCGCTCATCTCTAGGACAAACACAATAAAAAATTTAATTAAACCACATTTACCTACGTAGCTACAACATTGTTTTCCATCAAACCAAAAAAACAAAAAGAAAGACAACCAACAAACCCATAAAATTACTTAAACAAGATATGAATAACCTACTAAGTATGGACTACTACAAAAATAATCAAACAAATTCAGTAAACAATGGCAATGACATGTAACTTACAAACTAAACAAATATTCCCGCAAAGGAAGAACACAACAAACTGCATACTTTGGCACATCAAATTTTGACATTAAGAAAAAAGCTAAAAATATGACTACGATAATAGGAACAAACACACTGTCACCCCTCCAACACCATCCCACCCAGGGACAGGCCACTTACCTGCTCAGAAAAGGGGGGGGGGGGGGAAACTTCAAAACCAAAAGAAATTCGGCCTACTTTGGCACTCCAAATCCATAGGGACAAATGAACAATATAGCAACCT